>NC_062998.1:6289594-6589594 GCF_023078275.1 Leguminivora glycinivorella | reverse complement strand
TTTCACATGGTAGTGGGCGTAATTGTCGTGTGCACGTAGCCAATATATATCATAAAAAAACATCAAGGCTCGTTCTTGGTATGTACATATGATTACGCGATTAAATGCAAACCATGTACTTAATAGAATAATTATTAGTGTAGTTAAGTAGCGAGTGCGTTGCGAATGAAACGTAGAATTAAGATTCATCTGTTCTAATATTAGATGTGTACGTGAAGTGTGTACTTATAATAAACGACCCTTTGATGGATGGTGCACCAATAATGGGATGATATTGTATAAGACATAGCATAAGAAACATATACAAATACCTATACTATACATACCAGCAAACATGTGATATTTTAATATGTTGCAATCAAATTGTAAGCGTCCACCATTTATCTAACATGAAATGATTTGAACATTTCTGAAGAATCTGAAGGCAAATCCATACTAATACCTATTATAAATGGGAAAGTGTGTGTGTCTGTTTGTCTGTCTTTCACGGCAAAACGGAGCGATAAATTGACGTGATTTTTTAAGTGGAGATAGTTGAAGGGATGGAGAGTGACATAGGCTTCTTTTTGTTTCTTTATAACCCCCCACTTCCGTAAAATGGGGGGTGGAAGTTTGTATGGAGCATTTCGCAATTTTTGAATTGAACGCGAGCGCAGCCGCGGGCAAAAGCTAGTTGATAATAATTTTAATCAGTGCACTTAAGCCAGTAATGCGGTTGTCTTAGGGTGGACTAAGTGAGAAAGGAATGGGTTTATGCGCTAAGCATCAATCAAGCGAACGTGGTTGCCCGCCTAATTTGCTGTTACATATATCAATTCATAATTAACTTTTATACAGCACATCATCATCTTAAAGAATCCATAAAAATCAGAAAAATCGGCAAGACTCCATTAAGTATCGTAAAAAGATAATAATCATCCTCCTTGCGTTATCCCGGCATTTGTCACGGCTCATGGGAGCCTGGGGTCCGCTTTGACAACCAATCCCAAGGCACTAGTTTTACAAAACGACGACGAGTTTTACGACTGGCAAGTACCAAATGACACTTCGCACGTAAGTTTCTATAAACTCATTGGTACGAGCCGGTTTCCGAACCCGCGACCTCCGGATCGTCAGTCGCACGCTCTTACCGCTAGGCCACTAGCGCTTATAAAAAGACAATAATATATTATGTTTATTGTAAGGTCCTAAAACCAGATTTTCTAGGTCCAAATCAAGGAAGCGCTAAACAGTCGTCACGCGTCTCGCATGTCCAGGGGTCGAATTATTCAAATTCGTACGCGAGTTGAATGCAACGCAAATCCTTGCAAATTATTACTTAGGCACTGGTCTCATCAAAAGCAAGTAAGCGATGAGCTATCGGCAATAGAAACGTAAACCGGCCAAGAGCGTGTCGGGCCACGCTCAGTGTAGGGTTCCGTAGTTTTCCGTATTTTTCTCAAAAACTACTAAACCTATCAAGTTCAAAACAATTTTCCTAGAAAGTCTTTATAAAGTTCTACTTTTGTGATTTTTTTCATATTTTTTAAACATATGGTTCAAAAGTTAGAGGGGGGGGGGACGCACTTTTTTTCCTATAGGACCGAAAATATTAATATTATCAAAAAACGATCTTAGTAAACTCTTATTCATTTTTAAATACCTATCCAACAGTATATCACACGTTGGGGTTGGAATGAAAAAAAATATCAGCCCCCACATGTAGGGGGGGGGGGGAGGGTACCATAATAAAAAATTTTTTTCCATTTTTTATTTTTTATTAAAAAAAAATATTATTGCACTTTGTTGGCGTGATTGATATACATATTGGTACCAAATTTCAGCTTTCTAATGCTTACGGTTACTGAGATTATCCGCGGACGGACGGACAGACAGACATGGCGAAACTATAAGGGTTCCTAGTTGACTACGGAACCCTAATAAAAGATAAATAAGTAGTCGATCGCTAATAAAAAGGGACGCGATGATAGCGCGAGCGAGTTATAGATCGTCGATTCGTCGCCGAGCGATGAACAAATCGCTCACTGTCTTTTATTTACACAGGAGCGAATCTTGTAATAATAAGTTGAGGGTGATTTTTTTTTTAAATTATTACCTTATGTTTTAGCCTTGTCATCCTTAATCATTCTTGTCTTTGTTTCACTCCTAAACTACATGACCTCATGTAGTTTAGGAGCAGTGGACCGATTTTTGAATCTCGAATTCGTTCATTAATATGTCCATTGCTAGCGATTTAAATCCTACTAACAGAATCGAAATCGAGTGGTCATTACCACTAGTTTTAAAATTACTAGCCGTCCTTTTTCAAAAATAGCATGACGTCATTTTCCACAGACTTTCGAACGGCGAATTCGTGCGTTCGAAATTCAAAAATCGATCCTCTGTTACGTTTTATTGATTTATAGTATGGAATTAAGAAAAAAGAGATCTCTACCAATACCAACTTAATGATATTTACTGAATTCCTATTTGAACATATGAACCGCGCTGCTCAGGTAGACGCGGTTTATACCGATTTCCGCAAAGCATTTGACAGGGTTGACCATAAGCTACTCCTTGACAAAATAGCTTTTAATGGCATTCGTGGAAATCTGCTCTGATGGTTCCTGTCATATGTTATGAATAGAACCCAAAGAGTTGTGCTGAATGGTTTTAGGTCAGACGTAGTAGAAGTAACATCTGGAGTGCCACAAGGGTCCATTTTAGGTCCCTTGCTATTCAATATTTTCATTAATGATATAAAAACCTGTTTTAGTAATACTAACATCTTACTATACGCGGACGACCTAAAAATATACCGTAAAGTTACAGAAACTAAAGACTGCCAACTCTTACAAGATGACCTTGATCGCCTGACTGATTATTGCAAAGAAAATAAATTAGAATTAAGTATCTCTAAATGCAACGTTATTAGTTTCACTAAAAACAAAAATAAAATTTGTTATAAATATAAGCTTTGCGGTGAGTCTTTACAACAAGTAGACCACGTACGAGATCTAGGAATATCTCTTGACTCCAAGTTGCATCTGGACCAGCATATAGAAATGATTGTCTCAAAGGGATACAAAATATTTCAGTTTGTTACGAGAGCAGCTAAAGATTTTAAAAAAGCCACTAGGTACATATATTTATTTGTTTAATAGCCTGGTTCGCCCTCAGCTTGAATATGCCAGTATCATCTTCATCCCTTCCCTTTCATCCCTTTTATAATAAATATATAGAAGCAATTGAAAAAATACAATACAAATTCCTCAAAAATGTCAACTACAAACTTTATCGAAATAGGAAATTAACGTACAGTAGTTTAACACAAAAGTATGGAGTAATCTCTTTAAAAAATAGACGCGTACTCCTTCAAGCAATGTTCCTCCACGGACTTTGCCAGAACAAATTCGACTGTGAACAGCTTGTCAATAAGATATGTTACATAGGGCCCAGAACTGTTAACCGCCGAGACACGCGCGCGTACCGGCTGTTCGCGGTGGCCCCGTGTCGCACCAACGCCGGTGCGCGCGCGCCTCTTCGCAGGCTCCTTACTACGTATAATCAACTTTTTACCCACCTTGATATATATCATCTGCCCAAGGCTAAGTATAAGTATGCTATTTTAGATTCTATAAAAAATCCGGCTTGAAATTTTCCCTGCTTGCATGTTAATTCATAAGTACCTAGTTTAAGTTATTTGACTGTGTATACAACACATGTTTTTTTCCCCTCTCTCTAACACACACATTCCTATTCTATGTTGCATTTTTTTTTCTTCCTCTTTCTTTTCATGTTAAGATATATATTGTTGTTTTAATAACGTATTAAAAACTTAACTGTCTCCTATCTATTAAGCCAACCATAGTTTCTGATGTAAGTAGTAATTCGTGGATAATGTCGTTGGCTATACATTAAGTTCTTTTTATTGTACTTATACTTGTAATTATATATTGTATAGTTGTTTGTTATCACTAAAATAAATAAAATAAAATTGCGAACAAAAAAACTTTGAAAAATCATAATAAACGACCCTAAAAGCCTAAAAGCGAAAAAAAAATTTTAACCCTTTTTTCATCGATAAAATTTGTCGTAGTTTCTCGGATTTTCCGATGTGCACATAAAAAAAACTCACACTGTATTTTGTTCGTTTCTATCGACGATAGCTCATCGCTTAGGTACTCGCTTTTGGTGGAATCAGTGCAAAGCATAAAAACAAAGAAACCTAACTCATTTATTTAGTTTTTAGGGTTCCGTACCAAAAAGGTACAACAGGAACCCTTATGGTGCGACTCTGTCCGTCTGTCTGTCCGTCTGTCACATTCCTAAATATCTCGAGAACTACTAATGCTATCAACTTGAAATTTGGAATAGTTGTGAACATTGGGAACCTCTACAAATAGAAGGTATAATTTTTTTAAATTTATTAATTTTAATTGTAGAAAATGGCCAAAATGAAAGGGGGGCAAACTGTAAATTTCAAGTTACTAGGTCAAGTGGGGTATCGTTAGAAAGACCTCAAATTGAACGTAAATAAACTATTTTTTATAATTTTTTTGTTGTGAAAAAAAAAGAATTTTGAAGGAAAATGTAAAAAAAAATACCGTTCCCCCCTTATCTCCGAAGTTTTCCAACGAAAAAATATGAAAATTTTAGGAAACATTGGTTTTATGCTAAATATTACAGGAAAAATATAATCGTGTTTGTATCTTGAAAACTTTTTTTTTTAATTCACAAAAAACTTTTCAGATTTTTACTTTTAATTTACGCACTTTTTTTTGTATGGATAGGTAGACGTTTGACCACGATTAGAAAATTTGAAGAAGTTCGTTAGAAAATTTACTCTAAGCTGTCGATTTTGGTGTTTTTCAGGAGTTTACTAGATGTTAGTATACTTAAAGCTTTTTAGTCGTGCGATTTCTTATAACCATGCTATAATAAGTTTTTACTTGGTGCTTGGACATGGACAATATGAAAGTAGTTTTCGCAAGCTCGTATATATTATAGCACATATGTTTTCGTATTTGAAAACCTAGTTGTATGACGATATATTGCAGTTTTGTATGGAGATAAAGATGGTCGTCGTCAGTTTGAACTTTATAATAAAACTTATAATTATGTTACGCTTGGGTGAATTGCCGATATGTACGAGGTTAATGTTAAATCCCAATAGAATTTGTAAAAATACCATCCTGGTTTCCACCTCATGTACGTATATTTTATTTGACAATGTTTCCTATAGTTTTGTTTCTACATTTACTTAGTTTTAATTACTGGTTTATTTAGTTAGACCGTCTCAAAATATCTTTACTCAAACTTGAGTTTGTAATATTCTTACGCCCCGAGTTACACGTAATGTTTTTTTATATGAAATATATATCTTAAAAAGAAGAAAAAATATGCTACTAGAAATTTGATAACTCAATAGGGAGAACGATTTTTCTAACTCCCGCAAAACGAAACGTCACGTGTAGTACGAATGCAATTTACTCTATGGGCGATCAGTGGCCCATTTCTCAAAACTACAAGTTACAAGCGGAAATCTCTTTCCAACTTGTCATATTAGCCATTGACTAGGTACCACTTGTAAATTGTAACTTGTAGCTTCGAGAAATGACCCCCAGATATATGAAAGAGGCACGATCCTACACTGAGAGAAATTTGCATTGTGAATTTATCAAGTTCGACTTGTTGCGGTTTATCCGTTTGAATCAGCCAAACGTATGTTTAAAACAATATGTGTCAGGTTGTTTTTATAAAATCGACTTGTTGATTCAAATATATTGCCGATTCAAATGACAAGTAGCTTGTTGTTTGAACCAAAGAGCACGTAGACGTTATTATAACCAAAAAACTTGTTGAACGAACATGAAAACTGGTTGTATTTTCTCTCAGTGTAAGCAAACAGTCTAAGCTCGCGTAGGCGAACGCGTACCACGCTTTATGAGTGAGATGTGACAGGTCGACTTTTTGACGTGCGGTAACTGTAAGTGTAAGTTAACTGAGAGCACTAGGCGGCACTTTCAGCGGGGAGCGCAAGTATCCATACAGTACGATAGTACACTGAGAGAAAAAACAACCATGTTTTCATGTTCGTTCAACAAGTTTTTTGGTTAAAATAGCGCCTACATGATTTTTGATTCAAACAACAAGTTGGATTTCGTTACGTGTAACTAGGTAAGTAGGTAGTACATTCTACAAGTTACTCGTCATTTGAATCAAAAATATTTATTTGAATCAACAAGTCTATTTTATAAAAGCAACATGACACATATATTGTTTTAAACATTATATTTGGCTGATTCAATCAAATATCTTTTAACAAGTTTGACCTTGTTGTTCGAACAAATTCGACTTGTATCATCAATATTGTCATTTAATTATTCCGTTTACTATAAATACTTTTGTTTCAAACGATAAACCCGCAACAAGTCGAACTTGTTAAATTCACAATGCAAATGTCTCTCAGTGTACTCTTTATTAATACTGTGCTATGGGCTGTGTCAACACGAATCAATATTCGTCTCGTATTATTAGTTGACACTGGTGCCACCAGGTCGCGCGCCTAATTATTTATAATTTTCCCTGTTCGCTTGGCACGAGGTAGTGACCGGAAGATCCGGTGTTGACTGGACCAGAATCAATTTAATGATGAAATAGGCGCGGCTATAATTTATAATGTTAAAATATATTTAAAAAAATATTGGATAATCTTAATGTAAGGCCTGAGTACAGTCAACCAATTGGAACCCTAGGCCACTGTAGAACCATGTCATAGTGACGTTAGAAATCATATTGTAAGAAATCTCTTACTGCTTGTCATTTTGACATGGTTGTAGACTGGCCTAGGGTTCCAATTGGTTGACTGTACACGCTCATATTGGTTGTGCGGCGGGGCGGGGCCTGTGGCGTGCATGTCAAACAATTCTGTGGATCTAGTGAAAAGGGTATAATTCAAATTGACTCGGTGAAAAAGGGCAAAAGTCCCACCTCGGGCTTGTGACCTTTTCACCGAGTCAATTTGAGTTATACCCTTTTTCACTAGACTCACAGAATTGAAACTCATACAACTAGCCTGAGTCGTCGCTGCATAGCGTTTTTATTACCTACATACTTTGGAGAGCTGTTAGCCACCAGCACGATTTTTATTTATAAATTTCTTTGAATTACAAACCATATTTCTTGAGGAAAACCCTGTGTCCTCTTTCGTGTTCTCTGAGGTTAAAATAATTGTCTTTCTTTAAGGTTAAAATAATTTTATTATGAGATCATAATCATAACTAATTGACTAAAGTTAGAGTTCCATTTGGACTTTTATTTGACCTGGTCCGGCCTCAGTCCCAGCTTATATTTTAGATAAAATTTCGAATTAAAAGGACCTCATTATGAAGCATAAGAACCAACAGGTCTAGCACACGATTGCCGCGAGCACAGAACTTAATTTAGATAGAAGAAACAAATTTATATATTTGTTTTATGTTTTGGTTGACTTCAACTTACAAAAATTGACGCCCGAAAGCTGCAAGCTGCGAGTAAAGACGGACAACTCAGTGGATTTCACTGAGTTCATTTGACACGCTAAGTAGATACGTTTGCTTGATCTATGGTATATATGACATCTGTGGCCGCGAGAGTATGTTGTCACGAGATAGTTCACACGTCTTCTAATTTTAATGACATAAGATCGGGTAGACTATCTCGCGGCAATCATGTGCTAACCCTGCGGCAATTATATTTTACTGTTTTAAGGCCGCTGAAATATCTGACACGATCTTATTCGTAGATCAGTTAGAGCGTGTCATAAATTTTTTCCCCTCACTAGCTCGGAAAACGTGTTTTATTTTATCCTTTAATGCCAGTGGATAAAAACGCACTTTATCGACTAGTGGATAAAGTAATTTGACCTTGAATTAGTCAAATTTTCTGCTTTCAAATTGGTAAAAGTGGGTGAATCTAGTGATGAAGATGATTTACCACCTGTTAAACTACTAGAAGCAGTGATAAACGCGTTTTTTGCGTTATACTTTCCTCGCTACAGTGAAAAGTTTTGTGTTACACACGGGTGCAAATGTATTTTACTTCTCGTGTGTTGAAAAACTCGCCAAGTTCAGGATTCTATTCTCGAACCAACAACAACTATAGAATCCTTTCACTTGCACGTTTTTCAATTCCACACTCGGCGTTAAAATACAACTTTACACCCTTGTACGTATAACAGATGTAGCCTTCGGATACGGGAGAATGTTTTCTAGAATGGCACAAACTGCACTTCGGATAGTAACATATTATATTTATAGCCGGTGACTGGACCCTTTAAACGAGGAGAGCCACATTTTATAAGACTTGACCGACCCTGCACCCATAAGGAAAACGAAATATAACTATTAATTTATTTGTATTTCTTATATAAAATGTTACTAGTATTTTTTAATTATTGAACTTCATGCAATTACTGCTTCATCGGTTGTAAATATTATTTCAATGTTTAATTAATAAACAGGATAATTATTTTATTGTTTATCTATTTTTTAACTGCATTTATCTGGTCCCTGTCAGTTTACTCGTGATTTACCGTGTTTATATTCAATATTCATTGTAATATTTAATACCTAACCATTACGTGACAGCCCAGCCATTTCATAAAAAAACCCTGAAAAAAGAAAGCCGATACAGACCGAGTGCAAACCCAAAAATATTTTACACGAGTGGTGACGGGTTGTTAACAATTTCACTACCCCCTTTCTGCCCGTGGGTGTTGTACAACAGGCCAAAGGGCTAATATGTCATTGCAATGTCACGATTTCGATTTCTTCTCACCCTTTAATTGCTCAGAGTGGCACTGAAAATTGAGAAGTTTCATATGCTCTCATTATCAACATATTCTTAAGAGCCTGGCTCTTGTATGTGGAGTAATCGCCATTCCATTCTTCTCTCTGCCGCTGTGTTGACTCTACCTACTCATGAATATGACCTCTCTACTCATACCTATACGGTGACTAACGTAGCCAATTGTTGCTACGAACGTGCGGCCACACTCACGGCAGGTCAGCACCTCTCCGACATTATTGTAAGTATAGTACGAATCTTCTGAGATGGTTTTTTTGGCTTTTGCCGTAATCTGTTAAAGAAAAGCCTTTATTTCTATTATTCTCGACGGCTGGCTCCCGTTCCACGGCACGCGCTAAAGTCTCAGTGTAGTTAAAAAGCAACTATCATGATAGCAATAAGGTTCAAAATGAAACAGTTTGCAGTATGCAGGTAACTTATTTGAAGATGACAAAACGTGTTATCTCCGAAAGGGCTTTTTATGGATTTGAACCTTATTACTATCGTGATAGTTGCTTTTTAACTACACTGAGATTACAGCGCGTGCCGTGAAGACGAGAGCTAGCCGACGTGAATAATAGAAACAAAGGGTTTTATTTTAACTGATTACGGCAAAAGCCAAAAAAACATCTCAGAAGATTCGTACTATAATAGCCACAGGTGGTCTGGCTTTTAGCTCATCGCGCTTAGCGTCGCGATAGTGGCACCTGTCACTATTGGGAATAAAGGCGTGAGTTTATGCACCCTAGGTATAGAATGTGTACTTTTTTTTTTAACGAGGGGAAATGCGTTACGCATACCATCCCAGGCGCAGGGACCGGCCTGGGATGGTTATGTGGGACTCCCATATAGGCTAATGAGACCCATGGTGTACCCACTAAAACCCCTCGATTGCCGCCTCAGGGCTTACAGGACGAGGTCGCAGGCACGTTTCGGCACTCCTCCGCAACTTTCGGCACTCCTCCGCAACATAGAATGTGTACCTGTCTTAACCCTGTCCTTAATATCACCCAGAGAGGAAAAAGCGATTTAAAAATCTGTCCCTTTCCTCTCACCAATTGGTACGCAAACTGGCCTTGGCTATCCAAACACCAGATAAGGCCGGCGCCGACAAAGCAAGCATTGCGTCACTATTATCACTGCTACTTTCTTCTGTTTGGCCGCTATGTTGGTTTTGCGATAATCCGCGGCTGCTGCGCTTTTATGGCGCCCCCTGGATCATGCTGCAAGGCGCTTATAGTGAATTGTAAAATTCTTAATGAGATTAAATGCTTAGGATACTTAAATGTCAGCGACCAATTAAGACCCTACACGGTGGATCTAGAGTATTCATCTTTTAATCTGATCGTTACTTTTTTTTTTTGATTGAACTTTTAAAGCAATAAAATAATTGGATAAATTTGCAAGGATACTTAAATGTCAGCGACCAATTAAGACTTTGGCAAAATGTTTCTAAAGACGCGTTCACACGTACCACGGTTAACTTTTGCTGGAGTTGATTTTTTGCATTTGGTGACTTATATATCACACACTTCGGACACTGGCGATCAAATATATGAAAGTGGCGCGATCCTAGCACACAGTCTAAGCTCGTGTAGGTGAACGCGTACTATGCTTGTATGAGTGAAATATGACAGGTCGACTGTTCGCGTTTTTGACAGGCGGTAACTGTGAGGTAACCGAGAGGGGGTGGGCGGCTACTCTTTATTATACTGTGTCTATATAGTTGCTCAACTGCTCCACAGTTACCCCGTAGAATCCTGAAAATGTTAAAGATGGTATGAAAACAAGTCAATGAGGAGACAAGTGCGAAAACGATGGGGATATTAACGGTGAGTGTGAGGTCATAGATTCTTAAAATCGGCTGCACTTAGAAATTCCAGATGTGATTAGAATAGGATCAAGAGAAGAAAGAAAATATCATGGGCGGATCCAGGGGAAGGGGGGGGGGGATTATGGGGGCCTGGGCATTGACCACGTGCCCCCCCTGGGCACGAAGCTGGATCCGCCCTTGGTCAAAATAGATGCACACGGATTTGTTTTAGACATGTCAATAAATTCCAGATTTTTACACAAACCTATTTATTATTTCCGGAAACTAAACGATTCTGAGGATATGTCACCTTGTAGAAAAAAAAACGAATGAATTATTTTACTCATCAGCAACTCTCATCAGTCCTGATGGAAGATCAGATAAAACACATGACTGCAATGTCCAACGACGTCACGATGACGAGACACGTCTGCACCGTATAATTATCATTTCCGTCCATTATTCGTTCTTATTGCTGCATTCCCACCTCATTCGGAAAAGCACATTTTTTTGCACGGTAAACAAACAAAAAATGGGTACGTTTTGTTTTGGATACAACGCGCCGGAGAACAATCCAGCCACAGACACATTTCGGACACTGGCGATCGAATATATGAAAGAGGCGCGTTCCTAACACACAGTCTAAGCTCGTGTAGGTGAACGCGCACCATGCACCATTTCCGCCATCGCCCTACGCGAAAACATTTCCATCTCCATCATTTAGATGGCTGGCAGTCCTCAACTGTGCGTTTCTCCAGAAACTTCCTGCCTCGCACAGCTAAACTGTGGAATGAATTGTCGCCTGCGGTATTTCCGGACCGATACGATCTTCAAATCTTCAAGAAAAGAGCGTACACTCATCTTAAAGGCCGGCAACGCACCTCCAACACCTCTGGTGTTTCTGTTGTCCATGGGCGGCAGTGATCGCTTACCATCAGGTGACCTGTCTGCTCGTTTGCCTCCTATCCCATAAAAAAATGCTAGTATGAGTGAGATATGACAGGTCGACTGTTCGCGTTTTTGACGGGCGGTAACTGTGAGGTAACCGAGAGGGGGTGGGCGGCACTTTCAGCGGGGAGCGGGAGTGGCCATATTGTACGATACTATACTCTTTATTATACTGTGCCACACATATAGGAGGGAAGATCGGACATGTCGGGCGTTTGTATTGAATACGCCTGTCACATGTTCCTGAAGCCAGACACAGTTATAGATGGATGTAGCACCAGTGGCCCGTTTCTCGAAAGGTTGTATTACAAGTGTGTTTCCATGACAACCCATACGATTTGACAGTTCGCGCACTTGTAATACAAGGCTTGTACCTTTCGAGAAACGGGCTTGATCTAGACTTTTTTCGAGGGGTGGTAAAAACTAAAAAATGTCAAATGTGGAGATTGGGGTTCGCTTTGACAACTAATCCCAAGATTTGGCGTAGGCACTAGTTATTTACGAAAGCGACTGCCATCACACCTTCCAACCCGGTCACCGTTTCCTCACGATGTATTCCTTCATTGAAAAGCGACTGGCAAATATCAAATGACATTTCGCACATGAGTTCCGAAAAACTCATTGGTTCCGGCGTTCGAACTCGCGACCTATGGATTAAAAGTCGCACCTTTTAACTGCTGCCACCATCGCTATCGGTTTTTTTTTTTTTTTATTACAGAAAACACATAACACAAATTTAAATTTAAATCTTCGCCAAACTGCACAGCAGTTTGTTAGCGAAAAGAGACACTCTTTTTACATATTTTAAGTAACTTAGGTATAGCTATTGTTAGTAACATTTAGGTTTTAATTATGCTATGTTAGTGTGTGACCTTAATGACTAAACTATTTTAAAGATAGTACACAAACTCCTACACACACAGACGTCAGGCAAAAACTTAGGAAGATATAGGTATATAATTAGTTAATTAGTGTACATTGTAATGCACATTGGGATTTGTGCGGTTAATATTCTCGTATGACCGGTTTCTATTGAATAACTTACAAGTTTCAATCAGTTATTCAATTCTACGGTTGAAGCGCTGGTGGCCTAGCGGTAAGAGCGTGCGACTTTCGATCCGGAGGTCGCGGGTTCGAACCCCGGCTCGTACCAATGAGTTTTTCTAAACTTATATACGAAATGTCATTTGATATTTGCCAGTCGCTTTTCGGTGAAGGAAAACATCGTGAGGAAACCGGACTAACTCCAATAAGGCCTAGTTACCCTTCGGGTTGGAAGGTCAGATGGCAGTCGCTTTCGTAAAAACTAGTACCTAAGCCAAATCTTGGGATTAGTTGTCAAAGCGGACCGCGACATTAGTAGACCGATTTTCATGAAACATGCTAAGAACACTCCCGACTAACTCAGCTTTCAGGCAAAAAAAACTAAATCTAAATCGGTTCATCCGTTCGGGAGCTATGATGCCACAGACAGACACACACACAGACAGACAAACAGACAGACAGACACGTCAAACTTATAACACCCCGTCGTTTTTGCGTCGCTAATGGTTCATTTCTAGTTGCTTTCAGGTTGAAACTTCAGAGGGCCATATCTTATACTTTTAAACGAGCAATTCTTGTATATTTATTTATTTATTTATATATTTATTTATTTACACTGACGATCTCGGAAACCGCTCTAACGATTTCGCAGAAATTTGTTATGTGGGGGTTTTTGGGGGTGAAAAATCGGTCTAACTTATCCTTAGGTCCCGGAAAACGCGAATTTTCGAGTTTTCATGCGTTTTTCTTCGCGCGCCATCTCGTGTGCAGTAGTTGTACTGTTAAGACAGAATTCTTTCGGTCGATGTAAGTACAATTTATTGCAAACACTAGATGGCGACACAGGTCAAGGCTAAAACGAATAGAAAATACACTATTTGAGTTTTTGTGGCGAAATGCGCGCCATCTCGTGTGGAGTAGTTGTGTTATTAAGGCTGAGAATTCTTTCGCTCGATGTAGGTACTATTCATTTTTGAACTAGATGGCGACACATGTCAAGGATACGAAACAGAACCGAGCGAAGCTCGGTTGCCCAGATATTGTACTGTAAAACGTCGTACAATAGATAGGTACACGTGCGAAGGTGAAATTCGTAACTCTTGTCGATTTAAAACACTCCGATCGTGTGTTAATTTATCGCTATTCGTTTCGAACTTCCTCATTTCCGCACTTGTATCGTCATATTCGTAATATATGTATATAGGTACAGTCAAGTGCAAAAATACGTATCGATTTTATCCGCTCAAAAATATGTAACGAGACCTTATTCCGCCGACATAAAGTGCTATGGGACATATTTTTGATAAGTTGTACGCACCCATCTTTTTACACTTGACTGTACTATTTTAAGTTAGTAAGTGTTCCTGATAATCCTGATACACAAACACTGTTCTCCTTAAATGATGCTACTTTTTCAAGCTGGTAAATCATTTTAATTACCTAAGATGACATTTTTTAGCCCCCCGCGCAAAAACGACGGGGTTTTATAAGTTTGACGTCTCTGTCTGTCTTGTCTGTGTGTGTGTCTGTCTGTGGCATCGTAGCTCCCGAATGGATGAACCGATTTAGATTTAGTTTTTTTTTGTCTGACAGCTGCTGAGTTAGTCGGGAGTTTTCTTAGCCATGTTTCATGAAAATCGGTCTACTATGTCGCGGTCGGGGTTTTTTCAAAATTGTAATTTTGTGGTTAGGTTATAGATGGGTATTATATTGACTGTGTGCCCTTTCTGAATGAGTTAGTTGACTTAGTTGTAGGTATATCCAGTATACATACGGTATATATTTTTCTTTATCATAAAATGAGTGAATGTTTGTTATCATTTAGTTTAGTATATAATAGTGATTAACATTTTTAGCTGACATCCGCTGCTAATCATTAATCAAAATGAATTGATTATTACTGATAAATATAATTTGCTATGTTCACATTCAAATTAATTGATAGATGATATAGATATACGACAAAAACTAGAGTTTGAAATAATTATCTAATTGTATTATTTATACATAAGGAACATCAGGGCAATTTCAACTAGATGAAATATATTCCATGTTTTACACTATTTAGGATTCTCCATACGGTTTTCATCGATTTTTGACAAGCAGATAGATTTATAAGAGAAAGATTTCAATCTTTTACCTTTTCGTAAAGCCATATTAAAAAAAAAGAGGATACTTTTTTTTTAAATTCTTTTCAACAGTCAGGTGTTCTGCTTAATGAAAGAGCTCTTAGGTGGCGTAAAACCACCATATATTTTTTGTGACTTCCTATGGAATCAAGTAATCAACAGAATTTTTAAAAACTGAAGTGGCACTGGTTGACGCTACATGGCGTCTCTGCCTCTCTGTCTCTCATTTTTCAAGCTACTACAGAAGAGCTACAGGGAGAGCGAGACGCTTAGTTTAGCTACGAACCCCCTTTAAATATGGGAATTTTAGTTAAACATACTATTGTAGTTAACTAGATTTGTCAAAAAAATATTGTCCATTCAGAACAACTCGGTTAAAAGATATTGCGAAAAAATCTTTATAATGTTGTAAAATTCTTTATTTACATGAACATATTTCCATAATTATATAAGAAACTAAGACTAAACTTAAAAGCTAGTTAAATGTCTAAAATAGGCCCATTGTTGATTTCCTGGGCAATTGTACCAAGAACACTGGCGACATTTCCTGGCTGTTATCGGAAATGCTGACTTTACGTTTTTTGATGTCCGCGTGTGGAATGGCCAATAATACTTACTTAAATAGACATATTAAATAAAATAGGATGTTGGAACTTGAACAAAAATATATAAATACAGTATAATTATATAACTAGAAAATACCCAAGACTTGAATATAATAGTATAACATTTTATGTGAGTATTAATTCGTTTGGATCCATTGGTAACCCTATCACCGGACGCCGCGCACGTGCGGCTCGTTTCTTTGTAAGAATTTTGTAGGTATTTAAAAAGGCGGCATTTCGTGAACATCAAAGCAGTGAGCCTTCTGTACTTGTACTATTATATATTCTGTGGAGGAAGTCGCCAGCTCTTCGGTCACCAATTACCTCAACCAGACGCTTCGCGATTTCTGTGAACAACTTTATAATTGAGGTTCTGCTCTCGACTGTTTCCTCCTTCAACACTAAATCAATCGTAACGAAATTTGAGAATCTGTATAACGATGAAATAATGTCTCGGGCCATTTAGCTTTTTTGGCTAATTGTTGCCAATTTTGAATAATTACACCTTTTTTTGCGCCATAATCAATAAGGCCGTTTTGGAAATTTTTGATGGGCTCCAGCGTCTTTAAAAATAAGAATATCAAAAGACACACACAAATTAAAATAATAATAATCTGTGTTGAAAAAATCATTGCTCTATCTTCAAAAACCAGGGAGGAAATAGTCGAGAGCGTTTGTATGGAGAATTGACCCCTCCTGTGTCGTCTTAAGCAATCCTGTCGTTTGCTAGATTGCTAGGCTGGGGAAAATATGTACATGGCATTTAAATCTGGGATCAAAAATGTCATTGTCTGATTTCACACGTGTATCAAACGGAGATAATCTCTTCGCCTAACGATAACAAACTGGATGGAATACAAGTAACTAGTATAATCACGTTTCAATAGTGTCTAGACATATTGTCATTCAGATTTCACTATTGACTTTTTAGGGTTCCGTAGTCAACTAAGGAACCCTTATAGTTTCGCCATGTCTGTCTGTCCGTCCGTCCGTCCGTCCGTCCGTCCGTCCGTCCGTCCGTCCGTCCGTCCGTCCGTCCGTCCGTCCGTCCGTCCGTCCGTCCGTCCGCGGATAATCTCAGTAACCGTAAGCACTAGAAAGCTGAAATTTGGTACCAATATGTATATCAATCACGCCAACAAAGTGCAAAAATAAAAAGTGGAAAAAAATGTTTTATTAGGGTACCCCCCTTACATGTAAAGTGGGGGCTGATATTTTTTTTCATTCCAACCCCAACGTGTGATATATTGTTGGATAGGTATTTACTAGCACAGTATAATAAAGAGTGTTATCGTACAGTATGGACACTCCCGCTCCCCGCTGAAAGTGTCGCCCACCCCCTCTCGGTTACCTCACAGTTACCGCCTGTCAAAACCGCGAATATATTCGCGTCATATTTCACTCATACAAGCATAGTAACCGTTCCCTACACGAGTTAGACTGTGTGCTAGGAACGCGCCTCTTTCATATATTTAATCGCCAGTGTCCGAGGTGTGGTACCTACTAGTATGCCGGACCTTACGACCCTAAGCGTGTGTCATTTGTGAGACAAACAAATCCTTGGATTAGTTGTGAAAGCGGACCCAAGCTTTTATCAAACGTAGCAAAATGCTGAGATATTTAACTCTCGGGAAAAGATAGGACAGAAACAAAACAGTCGAATCATGCTACGTGTAAGCTGCTACTGCCGCTTATAGATAATTTAATAAAGAACAGCGAGGCAATTTCGACTGGGGGACAATTGCAACTGATCCATTTTTTCCATGTATTACGCTATTAAAATGAGTTCCACGTTCATCCACTGAACACGCGTGGCATAATATAACCAGTGGACAGTCTATTAAATTGAATTCTATATACTTAATACCGATCGAAAACGTTGTAAAACATTGAATAAATGTGTCAGTGGCATTTCTGCAGTCGAAATTCCCGCTGTACCTTATGTATTACAAAAAAAAACATCAATCTTATTAGTTTTCCATTAGATTGTCAGTGACTGACATATACTTAGAACATGTAAAGGTGAAGCTTTAAAACCACCGCCATTTCTTAGCTAAGGAACCTCAAAGTGCAAGGCATTTACTTTTGAAGTCGGCCGTGCGCGATCAGGCGTCACTGTTTCTACAGTGTCTAAAATGTTATTATATCAACATTATTATATTCCCGGCAGTGATATAACCGTCATCCGTCACCATATAAACCGTATTTATCCAACTATTTACCACTTATCGCTTTAATAAATATATTCACCGGGAGAACTCACTCGCAGTCTGAACGCGGCTACGAACACACGCGGCTGAAATCGTAATTAATTTAGTTTTCTATCGCCCGTACTACACAAGACGTGTCGTGTTCCCCATCAGTGACGAACGAACGAACAGAATGTCTGCCAAGAACACTCAAAGTAAGTTTCGAAATTTGAAATGTTTACGTTTTTAAAATTGGAACGTGTATTTTTCAGTAGCGGGTTTTTTTAGGGAGATTTAGATGTTTTGTGATTTAAGTATTCGGTAAAATGATATCGGATAATATAATTGCTAAATTAGTTTTTTGCGCATGAAGGATAATGAAACTTTTTGCGACTTCTGTATTCGAGCGAAAATGAGATTCGAAAATCGAACGTTTGAATAATAACGGTTACAATATTTACGATGTATACAGCCGTGCGCTCAATACAAACTCACATTAATGTCAGTGAATATTTTCGTGTTACAATTATACACATATAATAATCTCGTGAATAATTCATTTCGTTTTTCAAATTATATAACAGTCTTATGTAATTTTATACTTAGGTATATAAAATAACAAGACATTTTATACGAATTAGTATCTGTGTGAACTATTTAATCTGGCAGCGAATGTATTTTTGTCTTTTGTAAATTGTTTGTTTAGGGCCATGATTTTTCACTCTTGACTTTTTGAGTCGAATATGTTTGGGCATTTTCACAAGAATAATCACCAAAAAAAAAATTTTAAGGTAGGTAAATTTTATGTTTTTTTTCTCAGAATCACGACCCTTTCGATCTAGGGTAAAAAACGAGACACAAAAGAATGGTTCCAAAATTTTCTATGACCTATCTATTATTTTGCATACACTTTGTAACCGCTGTGCAAAGTGGAAAAATTAAATTTGGGACGCTTTTTTTTTGCCTAGTAAGATCGAAAGTGCTCGTGATTCTGAGTAGGAAAAACATTAAATTTACCTATTTTATAAAAATAAGCTTTTGAATCTTTTTTCGCGAAAATGCCCGTTTCTGACTAGGTATACCTTTACGAAATTAGCTATTGCGATTAAAGACTATATTTACTAAGAACGTATTGCTGTAGTATTTTTATTAGGTGCTTACTTTTGGGATCAAATGAGAAGTTGGTATAGGTATACACCGTGTTGTTTTAAATTTCGCAAATTATAAAGGTGCATGCATTTATGGGCTTAAATCATTTATTCAAAGAGACTGGTATTAAAATTAATTACTTTGGAGATCTTCAATCGTTTATCCTTGTAAGACCCAGAATTTTTTTTCTGTGTTGAATTTGATACTTTGCTTAATTCCTTTGTAGTTCAAAATGCGATTTTTATTTTGCTCGTTTTAAACTCAGGACTTAGGAATCCCCGTAATTTATATTAATATTAAAATATATCCATGCCCAAATTTGAAAATGTTCAATAACCTAGTTTATCAAATTCACTTTTGATGGCCGGAAAACATGAAAAATGGCAAAACATTTTTTTATGTTAAACATAATTATTTTGTTGCGGAAAACATGAAAAATGGCAAAACATTTTTTTATGTACTTTAAAAAAAAAAACATAATAAGTATTATTCTTATTTTATTAAAACGTTAAATCATAATTATTTTGTTGCGGCCTGTGGCCCGTTTCTCGAAAAGTACAAGCCTTATATTACAAGTGTGTTTCCATGACAACCCATACGATTTGACAGTTCGCGCACTTGTAATACAAGGCTTGTACCTTTCGAGAAACGGGCCCCTGATCCATAGAAAATATAAAAAGATTTTTCCCCGGCCTAATACATCAAATTGTGTGAAATTCCAACATTAAGGGACCAGGGGACCGATTTTTGAGTCTCACGCGTTCGAATTCAGAAAATTGTCACTGAAAATACTAAGCAATTCACTGTTTTCAACCGGTATTTTAGTGACAAATCCCATATGTGAGATTCAAAAATCGGCCCCCAGATAGGGAACTATAGTTTTCCTAAATTTTTAAATTGATCTTGTTCTATAAGAAGTTGGTAAGAAGTTTTAAAAGGCAATGAGACAAAAGAAATGCTACTTTATTTGGTTCACGAAAGGTCAAAATTAAAATAAATTCGTTGCTCCGTTTTGCTGTGAAGGACGGACAAACAAACAGACACACACACTTTCCCATTTATAATATTAGTATGGATTAGTATGGATTAACGTACATACACTTACATACTTACTTAGGTATATATTTATCTTTTTGAGTAATGCCTAATTAACCATTATTATCGCGTTTATCGTATTAAAAATACCAATTTATCAAGCGGAAACGGAAACTTTGAGTCCCAAATTAAACTAATACCTTTACAATATATTATTATTTATGATATAATATTAATATAGCTATAAGCTATATTATTATTTGATGACTGGCCTTGCCTAGCTGGGGACCCTGCCTGTAAAGCCGAAGATCTTGGGTTTGAATCCTGATACAGGCCCGATTTTTGTAATAATCATAAATTTTGATAGAACAGACATATACACTCTTAAATCCGATCTTTTTTGCCGTCCCAAAATAGGTATAGTTTGAATTTGACACGATACACGATGTATGGAATCCAGATTTTATGCTTATGTGATTTCATATCAGTTTATATATCACTTGGATCATGTAAATTCTAACATTCTGCATATTATATCGTTTGAATACTTTCCGAAAAACTCATGAGTTTTTCGAAACTTATGTGCAAAATGTCGTTTGATATTTGCCAGTCGCTTTTCGGTGGAGGAAAAGATCGTGAGGAAACTGGACTAATTCCAATAACGCCTTCGGGTTGGAAGGACAGATGGCAGTCGCTTTCGTAAGACTATAGTGCCTACGATAAATCTTGGGATTAGCTGTCAAAGCGGACCCCAGGCTCCCATGAGCCGTGGCAAGTGCCGGGATAACGCAAGGAGTATATATATGTATATATATATATCGTTTTGATATTGGATACCCACAACAAATGCATTCTTGAGCTTACCGCGGGACTTAAGGCTCGTTTACACGGCGCGCGAACTCGCATGCGATTTTAGATACATTGACTATTGAGGTTAATTTACATCCGATTCAGACGGCAGATCTCATCTTATATTATATCTGCGGATGGCCTTACGGATATAATTACGACCCATAGGGAGCTTTTAAGCAATTGCACTCTATGATCCTAAGATCCTTCAGCTATTCAAAAGCTTCTCATCTCAACCATCTCCATGTGTTTGATGATGAGGCTCATGGGTAGCTCTGTGAAGTCCTTTAGTTCCAGGTAACCTGCTCCAAAATCCTTTATTCTTTGTCTGGCGAGGGCGTGACATTTGCACATTAAGTGTCTGACAGTATCACAGTATAAACCAGTAATAACTCGTCTAACAAACGTATAATACAGCTCGTAAACTTAATAAGGGCGATAAATGAAACCAGGCATATAATTCAATATTGTTATCATTAATTGAGAGGTGTTTTTGAGTTACTTTTAGTTTTCACCCCATAATGAATTTTTGAAAAAATTTCCAGCAGCAATGTACTGTAAACGTGGTTGCGATGACAATCAATGACAACTGTCAACGAGCGGTTAACGCGAGTGTGTTTGCATTACGTTGCGGGCCGAATTTTGTATGGATAAAAAAAAATCTATTTTAAGTAAAAGTTATCTAATTCCATTTTTTATGTCCTATACTCACCACCGTTAAGAGGTTCGCCCGTATTAGGTTTACACCCTGTATATCATTTACACGCCGAGTGGGGTGCACACTAGCGCGTCGTGTACGTACGCAACACATGCAAGCGGATTTGGATATACGTGGATAAGAATAATATGCATAATTAAATTAAAATTTAAATTTTTTAAATTTTAAATTATTTATTCAATAAAAGTAAAACAGTTTTTACATAAAACTTTCCGCCAAACTGTAGAGCAGTTTGTTGGCAGGAATAATGATATTTTTTGTGTTTTCGGACTGATATAATATAATACCATATTATTTGTAATAGTTAAAGTTAATAGTATTAAATAATGTCGAGTAACATTTAAAGTAACTTTTCCCCTCACTACCTCGGAAACACGTGTTTTATCCTTTAATGCCAGCGGGTTAAAACGCATTTTATCCACTAGTGGGTAAAGTAATTTGACCTTGAATATAGTCAAATTAACTGCTTTAAATTTTATAAAAATAGGTGAATCTAGTAATGAAGATCATTTACCACCTGTGGAACTACTGGAAGCAGTGATAAACGCATTTTTTGCGTTGCAGTTTCCTCGCTATAGAGAGCGGAAAAGTTTTGTGTTACACACGGGTGCAAATGTATTTTACTTCTCGTGTATTGAAAAACTCGCTAGTTTCAGGATTCTATTCTTTTTCTATTCCACACTCGGCGTTAATATACAACTTATTTTATTTTATTTTACTTTATTAGGTACACCAAACAGATTTCGTACAAAATCTTGATAACAATTAAAACTTATGCTAAGTGGTTTAAAACTAGCACGAGATCCAAAACAAGTGTACTCAGCATGTTTTACAATTCAGCGGAAACAATACATATTTTAGCACTATCTAGTAAGTAAAACTACAATATATAAGTAGCAAACATCAGAGAACTATTAGGTAACAATTTTGCCCCCTTGTATAACAAATAACTATTGTTTAACTACGTGCTTTAGAACGCAGTAGGTACCTTTCGCGACGCCGCTGCCGGAGAGTGACTACTGACTCGTCCTTATACAGTGACAGTGTCTTCCTCTTCACACATACGACAATCAGTGTTTTCAGTGTGTCCCATCTCGGATTGTCATCAGCGCCTCATTGTAACTCGCATGCGAGATCTCGCACCGTGTAAATCAGCCTTTAATCGATTTGTGTAAGAATTTCCTTATAATATTTTAAACATATTTAATTGCTACAAAAAACTACTTTTGGCTAAGGAAATGTTTATCCCTAATGAGGTATAGGGAAAAATACGAATACAATACATAGTTACTATGAATAGGTTAATTTATGTGCGGTTTCCTCTCGACATGTTATCACTGTGCGAGTAACAAATCCGTATACTGAAATAAAATGACCATGTTTGTGTTCAAGGTCAGGCTGTCAGGAATATGTTGATATTATTATTAAATTATGGCGACCAAAAAATTAGAAGCGCTGGTGGCCTAGTGGTAAGAGCGTGTGACTTTCAATCCGGAGGTCGCGGGTTCGATCTCCGGCTCGTATCACCAATAACTTTTTCGGAACTTATGTGCGAAATGTCATTTGATATTTGCCAGTCGCTTTTCGGTGAAGGAAAACATCGTGAGGAAACTGGACTAATTCCAATAAGGTCTAGTTTACCCTCCGGGTTGGAAGGTCAGATGGCAGTCGCTTTCGTAAAAACTAGTGCCTACGCTAAATCTTGGGATTAGTTGTCAAAGCGGACCCCAGGCTCCCGTGAGCCGAGGCAAATACCGGGATAACGCAAGGATGATGATGATGATTATTTATTTTTCTTATTTACTGTGTTCATATTGAAATACCGTAAATCAGTAAAATCGGCGCCACTATAAAGCACTTAAAATACGATTGACACTTCATGTTACGTAAAAAAAGCATTATCTCTCTACCACCCTCTTACCACATACGACCTTTTTATTTTGCAGCACTTGTGTCGGAATCCTCATATCTTTATTTGCCACTTCAGAATATTGTTTAGGCTCTTGAGAGGCATAGGCAGGCTGCATCTTTGATCTACTGTGACAAATTATTGTACGTGAAGTGACTAGTATATTCAATACAGCGATTGTTAATATACCTAGATGTCTAAAGAGCTCTCAAAAAGAAACCCCACGACTATTGTGCCACGGTAGGCGGGGCCTCAATATTGTGCCACGGAGCTATTCAGTGCGCAAATGGCGGCCAGTCGGAACGGAACAGTTGTAGTACGCCGTATTTAGAATATATGTTTACCAAAAAAATTGCAATATTGTTCGGTAATAACATGTGCTCGTTAATTGTTCCAATAAATACTGAGAAAAATATGGAGTTAAGTTTCACGTGACCCCCCACTTTCCTAAAATGTGGGGGTGGAAGTTTGTATGGCGCATTTCGCAATTTTCAGCTAGTATGGATATATATATATATACAGTTTAAACAGTTGGGCAAAAAACGGCACAAATATGGTCACGTAGTTTGGGTATGTTCCCTTATGAGTTATATGTCACTCTCCATCCCTTCGACTATCTCCACTTAATAGATCACCTCAATTTGTAGCTCCATTTTGCTGTGAAAGACGGACAGACACGCACACTTTCCCATTTATAATATTAATAAGCATCTGAATACCACACAGGTCTTCTTGTCTTCTCTCATCGATGCCTGCAGAAATAGCTAAAATCTCTTACATAAACTAACATACAGTTAGCTAGTTGTAAGTAGCAAAAGTGACATCTCTCGGGAAATTGAGTAAACACGTAGGTAAGCGTTTTATACAGAAATGTTCCCATTTTTAACACGCTTTTTTTCCTTTTATTTCAATACCTATATCGCTCGCAGTCATTTCTGCATGATAATCAGTGATCGGGGATTTGGGTGCCACACTGAGGAATGTCAAGTTTAAACAGTCATATATGGATATGCCGTCCGTCCGGCCCGTGATAATTGTTCTTATTTCATCCTATACAAAAGATCAGACGGATCGCCCCATGGTAATAATGGTAAGAAACTACCGTAGCTAATAAACAATGAAGTTACAAGTAACTGGTCGAAACATAAGCGCAATTCCCGTGTAGGTAATACATATTATATTTATAAAATAAACAATATTGAATAAGCAAGTGTTGGTTATGATATAAGTAAATAGGAATGATTATATAAAAATAACGAAATAGTACAGAAATGTAGGTATTATTTAGGTGTAAATAATATTAAAAAGTCAAACTTTCTTTGTCACTAAATTATTTATCGATAATAAAGTGTTTTTTTTTATATAAATGACATATTTTAGTTTTTATTGTAAGTGAGACCTATACTAAACGAATTAAGAAAAGTAAATTCAGCAATAAATTGATAAATACGTAATTATACGTAATATTATGATAAAAAATCTGTCCTTTTTCTAACCACATAAAGCGGCATACTAGCATAATGTTTGAGGTCATTCACCCCGTGTGGCATTCAAATCCCCGATCACTGATTATAATAAACAGGAATATTGAAGTTAGTACCTAAACACAATGCTATTATTGGTATATAATATTAAAACCGTTGAACGGTGTCAATTTCGAAATGTGAATAAAATTGAAGGAAAATTGCGTTTGCAGGATACAAAAGTACATTATATTGTTATAGCGCCATAGTTACTCATGAGTTAAAACAATGGATATAATTCATTTCTGTATAGTTTTATTACAAAAGTACTTTATTTTATATTTTATAATATAAAACTATTTTATTAACCACTTATCATCGCTAACATTTCATTGCCTATTGTGACTAAGGATTTTGTATAAATTGCCATAAGGGCATGACTATACTTGACGGGATGCGAGAGGATCAGCCTCTTGAACAAACATCTAAGAACAATACGAATGAGATGAAAAACATTGACTACAGCTTCAATATTATAAAATATCACACTTACTACATGCAGAGCACAAAAACATTAAAATTAAATCATCTCACACACCTGTAGTGTAATAGAGCGATAACAGGTGATTGTTCTAGTCCGAACAATAGATGGCCAGCTGAGCAATATTATAAGTACCTAGTTATATATTATGTTATCGCACGTAACTCGCATACTTGGGTGTGCGATCAAGTACGGTCAACCGGGGTGGCTTTAAAACGCTGGGGCGACTTTGAACATTTAGTTTTAAAGTCATACATACATATAATCACGCCTGTATCCTATAAAGGGGTAGGCAGAGCACATGAACTACTAAGTCTCAGTGCCACTATTGGCAAAAAGGTGTTGAAAGAAATCCATATTGTGACATTGCAGTGACAGGTTGCCAGCCTCTCGCCTACGCCACAATTTTAGTCATACTGTAAGTAAATTCGCGATTTTAGATAGTAGATTTACAAGAATATTTCATTGATCTAACTAGTTACATGAAAAGTTTCAGTTAATAATGAATAATGTTTATTTTCAAGCCGTTCCAATTCCATCAAAGTTACCCCAAATTTTCCTAAAGCCACCCCGGTTGACGTACATTTCAACAGTTTCAACTGGGATGGATTTAGTGTTTTCCATTTCATAATGATAATATTTTTCTGAATCTATGTATTCAATAGACACTAACAATGCAATATGAAAAGTACACCAATGTTGCAATAACATAATTATACCTAACTGTAAACAACCGTATAGTATTAACATTTTGTTTTAATATTTCATAGATAGCAAGATTTTTGAAAAAAATACTGTCAGGTATCATAGGTATAGGGGTATTGGGTTATATTAAAGATATTTTTTAATCATTTTAAACAATAACACCAGCCAATGATTAGTATTATTACATTTTGAATTTAGAATTTCCAAAATTATGTAACATGAAAGTTACTCTTTTCCATTTTATCCCACGTATCATTTCAGAAACAATCATAATCGATATCCATACTAATATTATAAATGGGAAAGTGTGTGTGTGTTTGTCCGTCTTTCACGACAAAACAGAACGACGAATAGACGTGATTTTTTAAGTAGAGATAGTTGAAGGGATGGAGAATGACGTAGACGTATTTTTGTCTCTTTCTAACCCCCGGAGTCCCTCAAATGGGGGGTGGAAGATTGTATGTAGCATTCCGCAATTTTCAAATTTAAAGCGAAGCCGCGGGCAAAAGCTATATTGAATGATATTATTGTCGTAGTGTAATTGTTATGACCTTCAAGAATTGAATTCAATCAGTGTGCCAAAAATACGGCATTTGTTCATCTAGCTTGTTTATTAGAAAAAACGTTAAACATGTTTTCGTATTTTTTTCTCTATTTAAACACTTCTTGTATCGTAAATAATATCTATTACATGTAGGGAACACCATGTTGAAAAAAACAAAGTTCTTCGTAGACAATTGCTGTTTTTAAATCTAGATGGCGTTGTCATTTTAGATTTATAACAGGTTTTTTTTTTCAATAAATTGACTTATTGGCATAGATATAACGCACATATTGACCGCTTGATCCCTCCCCCCCCCCTCTCTAACGTTGCTTGATCCACCATATAGAAGAAGAAGATAGAAGTTTAAAGCCTGCTCAATCAACAAAACCCTCCTAATGAGAAATATGCTCTAGTTCATTTTTTTTAAGACGCTAATCAGTCGAACTTTTATATGTACAATACAATACAATACAAATATTCTTTATTGTTCACCAATATTGGAAACTTGACGAACTTAAATGTATCTTAAGCTCTTTTGAAACGATTATACATATCGTCGCCTTAACAGAAACATGGATTAAGGATGAAGACGAAGCACAAAGACTGCAAATACCAGGATATGTTCATTATTACAACTTTCGACAAAATAGCAGAGGAGGAGGAGTGTCTATTTTTGTACATGAAACTCTTAAACACCACCTTATTGAAGAACGCAGCGTGAATGACAATCACTTTGTATGGATCCACATAAAAAAGTTCTCTCTAGATATTGGAACTATATATAAACCAGAACGTACGAATCCTACAGAGTTCATTGAGGAATACTCTAAACAGTTACAGGGACGCCAGAGATTATTGATTTTCGGAGACTTTAACTACGATCTACTTAAACCAAACTCAGTTACAAAGGAATACAAACAGGCTCTCAAAGAAAAAGACATAAAAATACTAAACAAAATTGACCCAACACATTGTACCCGTGAAACATCAACAAGGAAATCGATCTTGGATCACGTCTGCTCTAACCTGAAACATAATAAATTCCATATAGCCATTATTGATTCACAACTATCCGACCATAAACAAATATTTTGCGAAATCGAGAAATATCAACCACCTCCCAGGAATAAAATCGAATATACCGCAATAGATTATGATCAATTCTACAGAAATCTTCATACGTACAACAATGATAACAACATATACGAACACCTTGAGCAAAAGCTGCAAAACTGTTTACTAAAATGCAAAACCATAAAATATAAAATTTTAAATCCACCAAAACAAGATTGGATAAGCAAAGAAATAATAAAAGCCATAGATAAAAGAAATGTACTTTGGCAGACATATAAGAAAAATGATAACTCTCAAAATGAACAATTAAAGCAAGAGCTCGACCAACAGAAAATCCTGGTAACAGAGAACATACAAAATGCAAAGAAGACATACTATTACAAGTCCTTTAAGGCATGCGTACACAAGCCTCGAAAGATGTGGAACCTAATAAGCGAGCTATCACATAATCAAAGAAAGGAAACGGCCCCGCCAGCCAAACTGCAATTGGAGTCAACAATCATTACAGACACAGCAGAAATGTGCGAGCAGTTTAATCTATATTTTTCTACCATTGGATCATCGCTAGCTGACAAAATTCCAGTAATTGATCATGACCCTATTCAGAATCGTGCAGTTTCTCACTCAAATCACATTGAAAACCTTAATCAGCTAGAGCTAGCCACTACAGATGAAATAAGCAAAATTATAACAAGTTTAAAAACAAATACTAGTTCTGGCTACGATGGTATTACATCAAAACTAATAAAATCCGTTAAACCAATAATAACTGATGAACTCACCAATTGTATAAATAAAAACTTGGAACAGGGCATTTTTCCCGATACCCTAAAGATAGCAAAAGTTACTCCGATTTTTAAATCAGGCTGCAAAACTGACCCCGGAAATTACCGTCCTATCTCAGTACTCCCTATGATTTCAAAAGTCTATGAAAAAGTTATTTACGCTCGTCTCAGTAAATTCCTTACAACAAAGGATATAATATCTCCACATCAATACGGTTTCAGACCAAAATCAAATACGCTGTCAGCCACAATCGACTTAGTCACTACAATAAAAACCAAAATTGACGAAAGGCAAATAGTGTTAGGGGTCTTCATCGACCTTAAAAAGGCATTCGACACGGTCAGCCACGAAAAACTACTAAACAAACTCCGTAACATAGGGATTATAGGAAAAGCCCATGAAATATTAAAATCGTATCTGTTAAACCGCCAGCAAATAGTTAAAATTGACAAAGAACAAAGTAGCCCTAGGCTAATAACATATGGCGTACCTCAAGGATCAATTTTAGGGCCGCTCCTATTTCTTCTATATATAAATGATATTCAAGACATCGGGCTAAAAGGTAAACTAACTTTATATGCGGATGATACCAGTTTATTTTATTTTGGACGTGACATAGAACATATAATGCTAGAAGTGCAAACGGATTTAGATCTTCTCAATACATGGCTTCAATATAACTTGCTTACCATGAATATTTCGAAAACGCATTATGTCATCTTTACTGCAAAAAATAAAAAAATCAATACTTACACTCCACCGTCACTTAACAATGAAATTATAAGTAATACAACCAACGAAAAATATCTTGGCTTAATCATCGATAATAAATTAACATGGAGGCCACATATTGAGAAGATAAAATCGAAACTCACATCCTTAACTGGGGCTATCCGCAGTATTGCTAGTTGTCTCCCACAAAAGGTTAAATATTTAGTATATAATTCTTTAATCAAGCCACATATCGACTACTTGATCGAAATATGGGGGGCAGCGGCTAAGACCAATTTATCTAAAATACAAATAGCCCAAAATAAACTGATAAAAACCCTGTTTAACTACAATTTCCGAACACAGACTAAAAAAATTTATAAAACTCTTAAAATTATGAACATTCAGCAGTCATATATCTACCATACATGCATATTGATCCGTAAAATACTTCAAAAAGATATACACTCACAAATAAATTTTACAAAAAAACACCAAGTACAAAAAATGAAATTACGAAATGCGGACAATTTAATACTGCGGACGCCACGGACAAGTTACGGAAGAAAGAGCATCATTTATGAAGGCGCGCAAATATATAACAAGCTGCCGAAAGATATTAAGGAGGCCAAATCTATAATAACATTCAAAAAACTCCTTAAATTCCATATATTCAATAATCTACGTCTAGAATAGGTAATAATATCAATTTAATTGTTATATTAAGTATAATAATTAACTAATTTATATTAATTTATTATTTAAAAAAAAAACTAGTAAAAAAAAAGGCCACCAGAACCTTTAAAATTATAAAAATAAAAATTATAATTCTGTAAAATAAATAAAAACATTAAAAGTATATATTATAAAACTAGTAAAAAAGCCCACCAGATCGCGAAATATCTCATTTATAAGAATACCTACTTATATGTAAATATAAAAAATATCTATTATAATTATGTGCAATATATAAAAACATTTAAAAAACTTATAATATATAAATAACTATAATAATCTTAATAAATAATTAAACAAATAAAATTGTAATAAAATCATGTTAATAATATAAATAAATGCTTAAATGCATATATTATAACAAACGAAATTACTACAAATAAAACCATCTAAACAATCAACAAATAACATCTGTAGTGTGCACAGCTATGCCGCATCCACTGACATCGCATTCATTATAACTCGTCAACATTCGTATTCTTGCTTGTTTGTTATCTACGCTGCGACGAATCTGAACAGAACGGTCAAAATAACTTGTTTCTAAGCCGCTGTTCATTATATTAACGATTTCTACCCACTTTTTTTGTCATACATGCAAAATTGTAACTAGTAGTTAACAAATAATAACTTGCAAACCTTTGTAAACCTAAATATGTATTATGTATGAACTGCACGCTAGCCATAAAATATCTTTACTTATATAAAATTAACATCTCATGTAAGCGAATTTTGTAAATTCTTTATGAGATAATAAATGTCTTAAACCAGAAACCAGAATATAACAAGATTACATCACATAACTTTAATACAATGTAGGTACAATGTACGATAAAAGTACAAAATAAACTAATCTAATCACTTAGTAGATATAAAGATTAAAATGTCGTTACCGGTAGCAATTTTGAATTAAAAAGAAAAAAGTATTTAAAATGAATTATAGCTTACTTTACTTTATAATATAGTTTATTTTAAAAAAGTAACTAAGACTTATCATAATAATTAAACTAAAACTAAATAACCTAACAAACTTTATATAAACCTAAACAATACTTAATAAGTAATAACAATAAAAACATAAAATTATCCAAATAAACTGTTCCCAGTCGTTCCCGGTGCAAAAGTGCCCATGACGCTCGAAGCATTTCCACGTTGGGTTACTATGGACAGCTTTTGCACCTTTATTTTATTGACAGAATATAAATATGTTTTCACCACACCAACTGGTAAAGGCTTTCTTTGCTATTCGAAAACAGATAGCAAAATTGCATTTTATCCACAAGGGGACAAAGTAATTTCATACAAATTTTAACTCGATGTCTTAACCTGGCTGCTAGATTTTACTTATAAAATGATGATTTTGAATCATAAATATTGAATAAATTGATGGATTTGATTTATTTTGATGTTTTATAGTCAGTATTTTGTTCGTGTTGGTGTGGTGAAAATTTTTGTGTTTCACTCGGTGGCAAAGTTTGTTTGACCTTCGTGCCTTGATACCCTCGCAACGCTCAAGATTCCACTTTTTGAACCACTCGCTACGCTCGCGGTTCAATATTGGAATCTTTCGCTTGCTCAGGTATCAATATTGGCACGTGCGGTTAAACAACTACTTTGCCCCCTTGTAAAACAAATAACTATTGTCAGATAATAGTAATTACTTAATGATACATTTGGATAATGTTTAAAGTTTAAACCAATACTTAGCGTGATAGCTGTCTCTAACTATGACATTAAGTAATGATAGTTTACTCAAATAATTACAAAGTTCACTAATATATGTCGGAGGAAGTGTCACTATATCATTATACCTACATTTTACAATAGGTGTCTCCACTACTAGCCATTTAAATTCTACTAATAGGTAGTATTAAAAATGAAAGGTCATTGCTAGTAGATTACAAAATACTATCGCGCCTTTTTAAAATAGTACATTACATCAGAGGCCGGGAAAATGAGGATTTCCGGCCAAGTGGGTATATACGGATAGGGATACGAGGCCGGAAATCCGTTTTCACGCCGAGGCATGTATGGTGCCTTTCTCAAACATACAATGAAATAAAAAAAAAATGCTCTAAAGGACAATATTTTATAAAAAAAAGTTACTTTGCAGGCCTAGTCCTAAAAAATAATATGAAATCCCTTTACAGTCCTCTCTCGAGTTGATGCGCCCAAAAAGCGATACTTCCCAGCCCATTTTAAGGAACGTAAAGACAATATTAAATTGCACGTTTGAGAAAAATAGCTTTTCATCGTTTTCCACAAGCTTCCGAATGGTGAAATCGTGCGATAGAGATTCAAAAATCGGGTTAGTAGCAACACTAGCAACTGGTCTAAAACGCAAAATGTCCATATATTTTCTTTCCGTTATTTAACTTTCTTATTTATCGACGGTGCCCCGCTTACGCGGGGCTCCTATTCTGTGCAGTTTGGCCTTCGGCCATTTGATGATACCTATATTACCTATCGTATCTAACCTAGCTATTTTTATTTGTCGCAGCATGACGGCTGCGGATGTTGGAATGCAAGAATATTATATACCATGGATATTGCGTGCCGAACATTACGTTGAAGCCAGAAAATTTGACCTTGAATTACGTCACGCCGGTCTTGCATCTCTTTCTTTAGGGTGTCCATGATTAAGCATACATTAGGGATATCCCGCGGAATTTGACGTATTACGTTTATACGACTGATTAATTTTGTAACTTATTAAATTCAAATCCGATCAATCGTTTTATCACGAAAGTGAACATCCATCCTCACAAACTCAAAAAGTAAGGTACATTAGGGCAATTCCGAAAGTCGTCTAATTAGGAAAGTCGCATAGAAATCACCATTATTTCCGTCATATCAAGATTCCCCTTTCGGAATTATCTGAACATTTCTGTCATTCGGAATTACTCTAATGCACCTTACTAATTTGTCAACCGCCAATAAGGTCCATTTCTATACCACTCTGCAGTTACTTTGCCTTACGCCACAAAATACGGTACAGTTTTTACCAGTGGTAAACTACTGGGATTTTTTTTTCAGAACCGTTCCAGAATAAGAGCGTGGTGAGTGTTGCAACATGAGGCTTAAAATATAACTTTTCTTTTACTGACACCTGTATTTATTAAAAAATGTTTCAGTCACTTTAAACTATCACAATAATATTTTGGTAGTAACTACTGGGAAAACTAATCCCAGTAGCTATCAACCCCGGTGTGGTAATTAACAATGTGGGGAAAATCCCAGTAGTTAGGACAGGTAAAAACTTGGTGGTAACTAGTGGGAATAGCCACAAAAATATAAGGGAAGTATTTGTCAATGGGGAAATAATGAAATACTAGGACGTTTTAAAACAGTATCTTTATTTTTAAGCGCCGCCCCAAATCTCAAGGAAGGTGGTTCTCAATTCGTACGTATTTCAATTCTCTTCGCATGTATATATATATATATATGTATCTCAATTTAATGTTTATGCCACGATATCTCCGTCGTTACTGGACCGATTTTTAAAATTTCTTTCTGTGTCATAATCTTCAGGCTTAAAGTGCAAATCTGCAAATTGTCTAACGCTCTGAAACATTTCCTTTTATCGGTACAATCGACAGCCAACGCTGCCTCCTTCCTTCATCTTTTGGAACACTGAAAAGTTTAATATTATTCATGTTAATTGTAAAGACATAAACAATAAAGTTGGTATTATTATACTGTGATATGAACTATGAACATAGAAACCGTACCAAGTTGATAGATTTAGCTCCATTCAATAAGAGTAAATACCATGCAAGAAAAAAGATTGGTCACCCTAGTCGTAAAACCACACATAGCATTATTTTTCTTTAAAGGTCATATTTATCGTTCTAAACCTATTCGTGGGAATTTTGATATAATTTGAGACAATGAAAACAATATAATGATAAGAACTAACCAAGATTACAAGCAAAATAGCAGAAAATTTATTGCCAGCGAGGTTTATGAACATTTTGGTAAAATAAGTACTTACTTGTGAAATTTTACGTCGGATTTCGGTTTCCATTTACTTCCACAATGGTTCACTATGCAATACATAGCGCAGAACTTAAGTAAATCGTCGAAAAACGTTTATTTTGCAAAATAAATATCTGAATCGGTGAATGACTTTTGACAATTCTGACATATCGGGCATATTTTTTTATTATTAGTGTTCCCATAGTACGCAGGAGGTAAATACCGGAGAAATAAGGTTTTTGATTGAGTTTTTTTTCGTATAATACAAAGAAAAGTAAGTCAATTTGATTGAAGAATGTTTTATACGTTTTTTTAGTAACTAATCTGGCAATACATCACAGTGTCGGAAAGAGATAGAACATAGGAGTAAAGGTGAATGAACCTGGCTTCAACTCATTGGTCGGCACGCAAAATCCATGGTATATAATATTCTTGTTGGAATGTCAAGATATAGTCTATGGAAATAGTCTATGCTTGAGTGTGTTTGACTGCGATACAGTGTCTGTTATTTATATGACCCGAACAGCTGTTAAATGGATTAGTTCCTGGCTGGTTAAGATGACCACTGTCATTAAGACAGCCGTGTTGAGTTGGATCCTGAGAGGAACAGTCAGTTAGATTTGAATTGGAAAGTATCGCAGTCAACTGCACTGCATTCTTTAACATATTTTGGTATATTTCTTTATTGAGGCTTTATTCAAGCCTCCAACATCAGAAGTGGTCGTTAAAAGGCGGAGGCAAAGCACCACGATCTGCCAGACCTCTCCCTTGGACCTGTTCCCACAGAATCATTTAAAAATAAGTTGTTTCACGCACGGACCATTGTGCATATTTTGGTAATGGTAAGGCTACATCTAAATGTACGGATCAGCTATTTTATGAAAATCCATCCGGTGAGTTCTAGCATGCTCGCATGTTTTATATAGAGAATATTAATTGACTGAGTTCCATTTCTCATCTTCTTGGTGGTTACCACGGTGGTGAAGGATACCAGAGGCTTCCTAAAAATGTGCATGTGATACGAGCAAGTACATACGAAAGTCGTCTGTTTATTGTCCCTAAAGTCAAACTCTTACCATAGGGTTTTTATTTTCCATGACTTCCGATAATTTAGTACATTATAGACCTATTATTGTTAAAAAGGTTACGAACCTTTTCCTTCATGTACATCATGACAAATCATGATTACAAACTTAGTTGCCTAGCAACTGTTATGTTGGTAAACAACTGTCAAAACATAAATGTTATATTTTAAATAGAAAAGTTAACAAATAAAGATTTTAATTACAGTTCAGGTATGATCCATGACATTACAAACTGTGTTGGTGCTTACATCTAAAACTTGTCATGCTCGGATGAAAATTAACATTACAGGTGAACCTACTTGAGCGTAGTGTCCTCCGGCAGCCCGGACCTTCACGGGATTCACCTGGATGTATATCAGACAGACACGGCGACCCACGAACCAAGCAAATGTATGAGCGCACGTAGACCTGTCCGTCTTCTTGAAGTGTAATTAAGGGAAGGTTTCGTTCTACTTTTACGTGTATTTAGGGGTACACTGACGACAGCTTTGCAGGAAGTTACGGCAAGAATCTTTGATTATATTAATAAATCACAAAATTCTGACCGATATTTCGCCGTAAACTATGCATAGAACTATACTTACAACAATTGTTGCCATTTTGTGAGCTTCGCTTCATGTGCAGCAACAAAATACTATTGCTGTTGATTAATTTCTACATTAAGGCATAAGTAAATTTAGTTTTTCCCACGATAATAGCGCAACCCTCAACAGTAAAGTCTATACATGCCTCGCTTGGTTACTTGCTTGCTCATACTACTCGCGTGAATATGGTTTCGCGCTGACTTTAACACATCACGATTATCAACTCCATTTTAAAGTATGTATGAATTTATTTACATTCAAAATGAACCCTTTAACCATTTTGACGTTTGACTTACTCATTCAATTTTAAACTGTATTTTTCATAGTAGAGATGTGTTTACATTTTACATATGATGTCAAATATCTTGCCGCTGCTGATTAAACAGTTCAGAGGCTTGAATCTGTCCCATTGGCCAGTAGGTACCAGAAAAACGTTGTTGAAATGGAATTTTCAAATTAATGATATTGTTAGAGAAGAATAAGCGAGGTTTAAAATCATACAATATCTAAAACTACGAGGTTGAAGTCAACGCCATGAAAATATTAACTACCTAGTTTGTTTTCCAACCAATATTATTTGCACTTTAATATTTTTATGATTGTTGAGATGTGGTCAAAATTCTGCTGGTAGGTGCGCCGTACCACACACATCCTTAGAAAACAAATGACTGCTTAGTATTCATACCATATAAACACAATTCCAGGAAAGTCTTGCTATGGTAAACAGAAGATCTGCTGCCGCTACTATTACTTTAGCTGCATGCTGCACGCCGCTTAAACTGTTTAACTTCGTGTCCGGTTGGTGTTGGTGTGGAGACTTGGTTGAAGGAACGCTCCTGTCCTGCTGACGATGCATTGCACCTGACAGATTTGGTGAGCCGTTTTCATGTTGGTGACTTTTTGATAGCAAAAATGTTTTAGTTAACACGCAGACAATATTAATGGCTAGTATGAAAAAAAAAATGAGAATAATGCGCTCTTTTAATTCGATCGGAATTAGTACATTGGCTAATTTTGGTACGACTATTGAAGAAGGAATTTATCAACCTTTGTTTTTCATATATTTGAATTCGTTACAACCAAAGCAGTAAACTGCCTTACTGCACCTGACTTTACGCTCTTTTGCTATAAATTGCAATAACATCACATACTACAAAAAAAAACATCTTAAATGTGTTGCGGGCTTAGCCGAAGTGTCAGTCGTGAGCGCTGCGCGGCAATCGAAACGCATCAGTCTGGCTCTGTCGCGCCGCTGCAGAGGAGCGATGGAGAGGGCTGACTGCGATGCGCTTGCGAAGCGTGAGCGATTGTGACGTTGGCTAGGTACCGTGCTGACAGCGAAACTGTATCTTCTTTCTCTTCATTTCTGCATTTGATGTATTAAAGTTGTTTTTGCGCTAACTGCGGCGGGCACGACAACTTTAAATGCCTTTGTTCATGGTGATCACTTGATCAGACGACGACAATAAAGATAAAAGAAAAGTAAAAAAAAAAACGTACCTCGGAACCATAACTACGAGTTAAGCCCTGATTCGACCCTGTTACGGGGTATGACGGATTGTGCAAAACTTGGCTACACATTTTGCTCTGACAAAAATCCTCTCTATCCATTATCTTTGAACGATATTTGCGACATTGACGCCTCTAACACAAAAAAAAAATTGTCTATCTTTTGGTAAGATTGATGAATATGACATGACATACTCTTAATTGAGATGATTGCTCGACATTGATAAACAAAAATTTAAATAGAGCCGTTCACTCTTCATAACGTTTAAAAACAAAAAAAATACGTAGTTTGTTTACGTGAATTGGCACTAAAGCGATTGAAGCTAATGTGTTGTATAATGTGTAAAGCTAACATTATTAGTTTTACGGATTCAGATATGAGTTTATCCAGAAATTACTAAAGCCTAGATTAGGTATTATAATACCCGATCGACTCCGTATTATAACGTTTCTTTCAAGCGATATACATAGTTTACATATGTTTGAATTTATTAGAACCGTCTTGATGCCAGTCCATAAAAAAATGAAGTGTGTTTAACTTAACATTTAAATGCGTAATTCTACGGTTATAGTATAATTACTTGACGATTAAATGTACTTACCTCCTGAATTGCGTGATTGATATTTTCTTGGGCTTGAATCTTGGCAATACTTATAGAAGTTTGGACACTGAATGCAAGTGTCGAACGTTTAATCTCATTGCTGAATTTTTTTCTGCTTAAACGCTTCGTTCGCACGTCTTCACGCTCTTAATTTTCGCATACAAAAAACGGTCACATGTGTGCAGCGCGGCGTACAACGGCTTAAAATGCAGCGGGTTATAAGACTACCTTCATTCGATTTTTTTTTTCTTCTCTCCCAAGGGGTAGGATGAATGGAAATCAAATCAAGAAAGTCAAATAACAACGTTGTCAATTACAATTATTATTTGTTCTCTGTTTATTTAAAATGCCCAGCGATGACAATGAGATATAAAATGACAACGTTAGTTTTTAAATAGCTATTCTAGCATAGGTATACACTTACTAAAACAAAGGCAATCGAAGAAATCCTGGCTCCTTTATTACTAGGTCCTGAACCGCGACGAGAATGCGATTAAGCACATTTGCCATATTTAAGTTGTGTTTAATAAGGTGACATTTATCACAGTAGAGTATGCGGATAAATGAAAATACTCAATTCAGTACACAATCAATAGTCTTCATTTCAGGAACAGCATAGAAGATAAAAGCCATGTATCTACTAAGTAAAAATGTTCACTATTCACATTTTTAATGGAAGGATGGATTAACACTTTCACTGCAGTAGGGGTCTTTAGACTTCTTACGAAGTATACATACTTTAATTGCCGCAACGAAGGTGTTAAGAAATTTATATTAAAAGTTATACTTTCAAATTTCATTTTAGGTTTCCAGTATTTCTCTCTATCTCTCTCCTTGTTAACTCAGAATCACTTCCGATCTTATGAGAAGAAAATAATGATCATATTAAATAGTTAATTAATGCAAGTATTGATGTGCTCACTGTACTTTTAAATCGCATTTCTATTCCGTTCAAATATTACGATGGATGATATCATAAAGTTCACGTCGTCGAGTGTAAAATACTGACCAGTATTACATAACAAAAAGCGTTCGTGAAAGATGATTGGTTGCATATGATTGGTTGAATAACAGCATTGGTTAAACGAGATATGAAAATACGACTTGATGCGAAACGGATTTAATTTGAAATGGAACCCAGAGGATGTATATTACCGGTCAATTAGATACCTTTATGTACATCACGTTGCGGGGTAGGTACAATGGTGGACCGGACCGTATATAGTATGCTGTAGAACAGCTGAGCCGTGCTATCGTGCATCGTTTCGAATAAATGCCTTTTGAGTGCCTAGTACCTAGTAACAACGGAAGACAAAAGTGATAGAACACATTAGTACCATTAATTGGCAATCGGTTTACCAACAATAACATCCCCTACATTAATTTAAAATGACACATAATACCACATCCAACTAATCTAGATGGTGACGATACTGATGAAGCATAGGCTGAATCAAGTTCGCAATGAGTACTTCAATAATGTTCCTGTACCTTCATTTCATACATACATTTTTGTGAGTTTCCCGTTGGTGGTTAGCCAATGAAGCGCATTGCGGGTTGCGCAATGTGGGCTGTGTGCCGTGAGTTTCCCGTTGGTGGTTAGCCAATGAAGCGCATTGCGGGTTACGCAATGTGGGCTGTGTGCCGTGAGTTTCCCGTTGGTGGTTAGCCAATGAAGCGCATTGCGGGTTACGCAATGTGGGCTGTGTGCCGTGAGTTTCCCGTTGGTGGTTAGCCAATGAAGCGCATTGCGGGTTACGCAATGTGGGCTGTGTGCCGTGTGTTTTTCATTGGTCGTTTTGGCCAATGATGCAGATTGCGGGTTACGCAATTAGGGCATTGTTTCATTTTCATTAGTCATTTAAAAATGGTTATTGCGAACTTGTTTTGGCTTTTGCACGTATGATTATAGTCAGGATAACCGAGTGGATGTGTACTCCTGTACCTAAAGTGTTTACTTGTGCGGTCCTGATCGTATTCTCCACACGCGGACGTGTGGAAGGTCAGAATGGCCGTGTCGCAGCATGACGGCTGCGGATGTTGGAATGTCAAGATATAGTCTATGGAAATAGTCTATGCTTGAGTGTGTTTGACTGCGATACAGTGTCTGTTATTTATATGACCCGAACAGCTGTTAAATGGATTAGTTCCTGGCTGGTTAAGATGACCACTGTCATTAAGACAGCCGTGTTGAGTTGGATCCTGAGAGGAACAGTCAGTTAGATTTGAATTGGAAAGTATCGCAGTCAACTGCACTGCATTCTTTAACATATTTTGGTATATTTCTTTATTGAGGCTTTATTCAAGCCTCCAACATATTTATTTTTATTTATATGAGCCTAGAGTGTCCCACTGCTGGGCAAAGGCCTCCCTCTTCCCTTTCCATGTATCCCGGTCCTGACCCGTTTCCCACCAGTTCTCATCAAAACCTAGCTATACCTGTTTTTTTTTTAACATATTTCAATGACATTACAGATAAATCCAATGCGTCATGAAACTTAAAAAAAAAACAGTAAATAAGCATGGTCGCGCGATAAATGATAAAACATCAGACTGAGACTCTTACATTTTGCATTTTAGACCAATTGCGACTGCATCGCAAAAATCAGCCCCGTATTTTCATTATTTGCACGTGTTTCTCTCGTAATTACCTACTGGGCCCACCCAGTAGGCCTAGCATATGATTGCCGCGGGAGTATGTCGCCGCGAGATAGATCACACGTCTCCTTCTAACTGTATTAATGACATAAGGACGGGTAGTCTATCTCGCGGCGACATACTCCCGCGGCAATCATGTGCTAGGCCTACAGGACAGCGTTTAGCTCGTAATTCTGACTGTGCATATTTTGGCGGTGGCGAGACTTACGATAACGATAACATGAATACAGGCTGTAATTTATATAACCGGCAATATTTAAGGTACAACATAGCTTATACAGAACCCAAAACTATTTCAGTGACAGGTTGCTAGCCCATCGGCTCAGTCGACTTCTACGACACACACGAGAAGAAAGGGGGTGATGAAATTCTTAACCCGTCTACACAAGGACTTTGGTTATGTAAACATAATACCTATATGCATAAAAAAAATGTTTTTGTAAACGTTTTAGTTCCATGCATTACTCCTCCTATGGTAGGCCTACCGCGAACCTTGTTTGACATGTTGCCCTTCAAAATAGCACACGTACATGCTTTCAGGTTTCCGATGCGTAAGCGTCTTCAAACTAGCGAGCGATTTCTTATTCATAAAATACGGCTCGACACTGGTAGATGGGCAATTTTTTTTTTCAAAGTTGTTCACCCCTTATAATTTATTTACCAAATACAAGTAAAATGGATTAAAGGATTAAAATTAATATTTAAAAAAATATTATTGTAACATGGGTATTTTTTACGCGATTCATGCTCAGAATCGCGAGGTCTTTCGATCCTGATAGGAGAAAAAAAAATGTCCCAAGATTTCCAAACATTTTTCAAATCTTCCATTCCGTTACCGCCATACAAAATATATGAAAAAATTGGTAACGGAGTGGGAAAAAAACCTTGGGACACTTTTTTCTCCTATTAGGATTGAAAGAGCTCGCAATTTTGAGTGGAAACCACATAAAAAACACCAAATAACAAAAAAAATGGGGAGATAAATTTGAAAAAAAAAATGGCCGAGATGTGACCACTCTATGTCATAAACAATGTGTTGTGTTACCCGTGTGTTAGTCCGATTAACATCTAAATAGGATTAGATTAAAATACTACTAAAACTGATTTTGATGGTATCTGAACATAGTAATTGATAAAATATGATGAACGAGCGAGCGTTTATTTTTAGTTACGTGTTTGTCTCGTGATATCCATGTCATATCAATTTATACGTCATATTGGTATCATAATTATACATTCCTTACACTATTTTTACTACAGGATGGCTATGGCTCAGAATATGTAGGTAAATATTTTTTTAATACAGTTGCTCAAAAAGAGCCCATTTTTTGGCTGTTTAGCGTGCGAGAAGTTGGATTTTACACACTAGTGCGTAAAGAGTATGCGTTCCATTTTACGACTACTTATACCGAGCTGTTTTAATATTAGTCTAGTTTACTAAGACGGAATAAAACTATAAACATACTATTAAGGGATTAATATTTAAGCACGTTCAAAAACCTTAATATGTTACGCGATTTGTCATAATTATTTAATGTTAGCTATATACATCGAGGCATAAATGGGTCGATTGAATTAAAATATAAGTATATACTAAACAATCGTCCCAACAGACAACGACATATATAATCTACAAATACTTATATACATAGAAAACATCCATGACTCAGGAACAAATATCTGCGTTCATCACACAATTAAATGCCCTTACCGGGATTCGAACCCGGGACCGCGGCGTAGCAGGCAGGGTCACTACCGACTGAGCCAGACCGGTCGTCAACTCCGTATAGTCAGATAAAGTCTAACGCCGTGTCTTGCGTGGGCGACGGTCGCCATCGCATCGTCTACTTCCATATCGATAAGGTTTGATTTCGTATGCGTCGCATCGCCGTCGCGCGACCATCGCGCGACCGTCGCCCTGCGTGGGCCACGGCGTAAGAAAAAAACGTACCTCAGTACCATACAGAAAAAGGTACGGTGGCCGAGATGGCATTACACCTTTGGGGTACGCTCAGCTAGATGGCGCTAATATTACTATTTGACATTTTAAGACATATCATATATGTTATCACATACATACAAATAATATGGGCCAAATTGTTTTCATCCTGTGTCGAGAAATGGCAGTCTAAGCACCGTGATTACACATTTTAGTTTGAAATTATTCCCTATAATATACTCGATCCTCTTTGCCACAGTTATGATAATTACTTATAGCAAATTCTTCACTGTAAATGAGTGTTTATAATGCCATATTATACAAACGGGTGACTAATATTGTTTACCAAGTATAATAAATACAGTTTTAATCATTGAGGTATCTTGCGAATGTGTATCATGACAGATTTATAGTTGTCGGGAGTCAAAGAACTATACTTGTCACTTGGTGTGATTACGATACGACTTTCTACAGTACACTTCATTTTGCAATTAAATACTCCAAATGTTTTTATTTTTTGACGACCGGTCTGGCCTAGCGCGTAGTGACCCTGCCTGTTAAGCCGCGGTCCCGGGTTCGAATCCCGGTAAGGGCATTTATTTGTGTGATGAGCAGAGTTATTTGTTCCTGAGTCATGGATGTTTTCTATGTATCAGCAGCGGCTGGTCCATACAAGCCGATTCCCACTGGCTTGCCTAAAATTGATTACTAGTAAAGTACCTAATGTTGAGGTAGGTTTTTTTTTGCTCAGTGTTGCTTAGCAAAAATTTTCACCAGCCGCCACTGCTATGTATAAAAGTATTTGTATATTATGTATAATCGTTGTCGGAATACCCACAATACAAGCCTTCTTGGGACTTCGTGGGACTCGGTCAATCTGTGTGATAATAACTTATAATATTTATTTATTTTATTATAATACATATGTATTTCTTGTTCAAATAAATGAGGAATACTTAATAGAAACATTCTTGTTTAATCCTACATACTAAGCTCAAAAATATATATTTGTACTTCTACACCGTGTTATTTTTGTACTCCGTTATATGACACGTCGTCAGGCTCATTAACAAAACCGTCTGGTATATCGCTTTTTGTTAAATTAGAAAAAATTTGCATTACTATTTCTCAGAAACTATCTAAATGTAAAAGTCGATTTCTCAGAAACTGATGAATTTATGATAACTGAAAATGCTCTCTGAAAAGGTACAAATACAAAATTAAAAAAAAGTACTACAATATATGAAATATACATGCGTTTACTATGAAATGCATTCAGATATAAATAAATGTATTTTTTTACAGTTCTGCTGCATATATATTTCTTAAAAACGATCTAAATATAAAATGGATTTCACAGCTCCAGCGTACGGCACGTTTGAAGTCGAACCCGACCATATAGTGGCCGCGTTGCCGCTGAATCGACCTGGTAAGCGCCTGCCACTTTCGACTTTAAACCTTAGCATGCGTATGATCAATAAAGTGCCTTGCCTTTATAGGCATGCGGGATAAGAAATATTTTTAAAATAAAGAAAGAAATACTTCGATTTTTTTTTAACCTAATGCACCCACAACAGCTGCACGGGAAGCATGGTCGCGCGATAGACGATAAAATATCAGGCCGTCCCTATCGCACTTACAAATTGCGCGATAGGGACGGCCTTCTTTATCTATAAACATAGAGGAATAAGTAAGGGAAGAGTTGTAACTCCATACATCAGTAAATACAAGTTCTTTGTAGCGACATCTAGCGTCATCCACGCGTCAACTACCGTAAATTATCAGTACTGCTATGTGTCAATAGATGTCGCGACGAGCAAAAAGTCTAATGCTCAACAATTTTAGGTAACATTACAATAGTATTAATCAGTACTCTGTTTTCAATTCCTTCTGCTTGTAATATAAGTTGTAAACTGTTTTAATATTACATTGCAGACGCAACACTGTTGGCACCTAGTGTCGAGTAATAGTACTGATAATTTACGCTATTTGACGCGTGATTGACGCTAGATGTCACTACAAATAACTTGCATTTCCTGATGTATGTCGTTACAACTCTTACCTCTATGTTTATAAAGGCATGCGGGATAAACATATTTTAGAGGAATAATATTGGCGGGAATAAGCTGATTATCGGCCAAAATAAGTATTCTAGTAACTTGATAGCTCAGCATTCGTGAATACCTAATAGTTTAATTTTGTCCGATGTGAATAAAGTATCAAGTAATTAATTAGGCAAGCATTTGTAAAAATAAGATTAAATCGAGCAGAAGATGTCGTTCAGTAGGTATACGTTGACAATTCTAAAACCCCCGTGGGTCCCCTGTAATTGCTTGAGCGTCGATCATTATCAATTTGTTGACCTACTCGCAATTGCAACCGTCCCCGATGGGGTTACGTACGGCTGGCTTTAAATGATATAAAAAGTAACTGCATGAGCATCACGGAACAAAGTATTAAAAATCAAATACTGTAAGGTGCAGCGGGGCAAATATCGACTGGGGGGCAAAAGTAACTGGTCCATTTTTTCCATGTTTTACAATGTTTGAATTATTAAATAGACTAAATAGAGTGTCCACCGGTTATACATGGTAGGCGTGTTCAGCGCATACATGTAGAACTCAACAACATAGTGTAATAAGTAGTGGAAAAAATGGATTAGTTACAATTGCCCCCCAGTCGAGATTTGTCCCGCTGTACTTTATAATATTGTTCGCTAATGCAATGCTTTATGATGGGGATTATAAACATGTACGATTTGGACAACATAAATACACCGTGTTTTCTTTGTTTTCCGTTCGACAAATTCGACAGATCGTTACGCTTATTAATATATTAATACTGGTAATAAGTACTTAGTCTTTGTTAAATTCGAAAAATATATTTTCATCTTTTCATACATAATAAAATCCATACTAATATTATAAATGGGAAAGTGTGTGTGTCTGTTTGTTTGTCCGTCTTTTACGGCAAAACGGAGCGACGAATTGACGTGATTTTTTTAAGTGGAGATAGTTGAAGGGATGGAGAGTGACATAGGCTACTTTTTGTCTATTTCTAACGCGAGCGAAGCTGCGGGCAAAAGCTAGTATTATTATAATGGGAAAGTGTGTGCGTCTGTTTGTTTATCCGTCTTTCACGGCAAAACGGAGCGACGAATTGACGTGATTTTTTATGTGGAGATAGTTGAAGGGAAGGAGAGTGATATAGGGTACTTTCTGTCTCTTTCTAACGCGAGCGAAGCCGCGGGCAATAGTAATAAGTGTGATACCATTAAGAATAACATTAAAGTTAGTGTCAAGTATCTGACGGCACTTGTCAGAAATTAATACTAGGAAGTCTAGGAAGTTATAAATATCGTACTATAATTGTTTAATAATAAACCATTAAATTTATTAATTGAATAACTCAATAACAGTAAGAATTAAGAGATTGGTTTATCAGAGAAATTAATTGTAATTGACCTAAAAAAACCTTCCTTTAAAGTTAACGGAAATTAATAAAAAAACCGGCCAAGAGCGTGTCGGGCCACGCTCGTGTAGGGTTCCGTAGTTTTCCATATTTTTCTCAAAAACTACTAAACCTATCAAGTTCAAAACAATTTTCCTAGAAAGTCTTTATAAAGTTCTACTTTTGTGATTTTTTTCATATTTTTTAAACATATGGTTCAAAAGTTAGAGGGGGGGGGGACGCACTTTTTTTCCTTTAGGAGCGATTATTTCCGAAAATATTAATATTGTCAAAAAACGATCTTAGTGAACCCTTATTCATTTTTAAATACCTATCCAACAATATATCACACGTTGGGGTTGGAATGAAAAAAAATATCAGCCCCCACTTTACATGTAGGGGGGGTACCCTAATAAAACATTTTTTTCCATTTTTTAATTTTGCACTTTGTTGGCGTGATTGATATACATATTGGTACCAAACTTCAGCTTTCTATTGCTAACGGTTACTGAGATTATCCGCGGACGGACGGACGGACGGACGGACGGACAGACAGACATGGCGAAACTATAAGGGTTCCTAGTTGACTACGGAACCCTAAAAACAGGTTGTATACCTACCAGTGGCGCCTGGTGAAAATTTCTGCTAGGCAACACTGAGAAAAAAAGAAACCTAGGTACCTTAGGTACATTAGGTACTTTATTAGTAATCAATTTTAGGCAAGCCTGTGGGAATCGGCTTGTATGGACCAGCCGCTGCTGATTTACCTACACATAATAAGTATGTTTCGTTGTAGTCCGGCCTAGCCATGATCTTGAATAACGTATCTACATAATTATATAGATTGAGAACACTGTCCGGTAATAATTGATAAAATTGACATACAATTTTACTGACACATTCCGTCTTGTTAAGGCTGGTGTTAAATACGCGGAAGTCTGTTGTCAAAATGGCGTCCGTAATTTAGCACGATATCGATATTATTAGGCATTGAACGAGCTCAAATAATATTACTTTTGGTAATTTCTATATGCAGGTACATATGTTTATTAAGTTATGAATTTCATACACGTTAATAACGGATCAGATTTAAAATAAGAGGCATACCTCAATAGGGAACCCTTAAGCATGGATTTTGGTTACATCCTATACTTTTACGGGAAAAGTCTACACTCTGACATATTCGCTAGCGTCTTCACAATATGCATTTCTCGTACTGACGTTGGTAAAAGTGAGATGCACTGCGTTTCATTTAATACAATTATAGTGTTAAAGTCTTCATAAAACTCATGCTGAGGTTACAGTTCAGTCCCTAACGATGAGCCTTTCTCGGTAATTACGTATTTATATGGGGAAAGTTACTTCCCGGGAAGTATTTCCCATACATACAAATCGGGTAAATTACCGTAAGTTACCGAAAACGACACGTCACTAGTCCGGTTTAAGCTTGGCGAGAGTCCAAACTTTACCTTAATCGGGGAAAAACAATGACTGACATATTAATTATTGGCCGATTTACCAAGTTATTACCTGTAATAATAACTTGCGGTTTTTGTAAACTCATTATTCTGAAAAAGTGTTACAACTGGTGACCGGATTTGCCCGGGGAATCATTTAATTATCCTGTTTATATGTCATTAACGGTTTTCCTGTACGGGTAGTAAAATATTTACGCACTTAAGTCATCGCTACGGTTGCACGAAATGAAATGTGGTTTTATTGATATTAGTAAAGAATTGCTCAATGTCTGTCTAAAAATACCAATAATAATATAATATTTTCATCGGAAAAAAAAATAGAATATGTTGGAACAGCGGAGATGAAATTTTTAGTTAAAATAATGGATGGATAAATTCATGGAAAATCAGTAATAACAACGCAAAAATATTTTGAACACTGTCAAGACACAAGACCTTTAGGTAAATTAAATTGCAATTATAAACAGCTACTTAAATTATAAGCTACATAAAATCAGTCACCTTTTACTGTCTGTAAGTAGTTAGTTTTACTACTCATTAGAGGTACCTACCCTTACATTTTAAGTACCTAACATATAGTTATAGTTTTATTTCTGCACTTCGGTGGTCCGCTATCCTCTTTGGACCAAATGCTCTAAACGTTTCGATTACGTCACGTCACACACATTCAATTTACAACTGAACGAAAATAAGCGAAACGCATTAAAGTACTATAAAATATGTCATTCTATTGTTATTGGCCATTAGGGCATAGAAAGAGGGGTAATATATTCTGAAGAATTATACTGTCGCATTTTATTTAGATATAACTATGCTATTTAACTTATTTTTTATTATTAAATGCCGCTATTCAAGACAAATGATGTAGAAAGTTTTGGAAAAAGACTTAAGTAATAATGACATCACATCAATTACACTTATTTAAAGATTTCATCATACATACGTACCTATACATAGTTGATAAGTAGTCAGATTTAGGTAATACTAAGTGAGTGAAGTTCTATAAATAAATAAATAAATATTGGGGACACCTTACATAGATCAACTTAGCCCCAAACTAAGCAAAGCTTGTACTATGGGTGCTAAGCGACGATATACATACTTAAATATATAAATACATACTTATATACATAGAAAACATCCATGAGTCAGGAACAAAATGTGCTCATCACACAAATAAATACCCTTACCGGGATTCGAACCCGGGACCGCGGCGTAGCAGGCAGGGTCACTCACTACCGACTGCGCCAGACCGATCGTCAAATCTAGATACGTCTATAATGTCTATATCTAGCGTTGATCATAGGAAATCAGAGGGAAGGATGGAGCATATAATTATGTAGAATGAAAATGAAAACGAGAGCATTGCGAGCTTAATTATGAGAAAATTAGATATAGGTTTGAGTTGTTGTACGAGATGATCGCTTCATAAGTCACTTTTGCTCCTACCCTCTTGTTAGAACGGGACATGCATGACTACAGGTGACAAAAATACGACCATGCATAGACCATAATCACACGGGGATCATTTTTGTAGTAATTCTAGATCGTTGTAAGATTCTTATGGTAATTTTGCTGAACTCGTAAGGTTCGTGTTATACTTTTGACCGCCTGTCCCTGATCAAACTACGGTTGCAGAGATACTGGCGGTCTTGCGTTTGATAAAGATGAACGACATTTGATAAACAAAATCCATGAGAGATTCTGTAACGCAAAAATCTTGTTGTAGGATGTTTATTCTTTCATTGTTCGGCACATATTCCTGACCGAACTATGTTTGCAGACGGGTCCATATTGGCTCATATAAAATTATTTGTTATAAAATATTGTTTATACCGATTTGTGCTCCGAATGATCATTTCTCATAATTTTACTTATGATAATTTTGTTTCATTATTATCAATAGTACTACTATCACTGTTCATAATAATCATTTAGTCGAAAATTTTGAATCATAAATTCTATACAAATATTTAATAACATTCATAATTTTGTGTTTAAGAAAATCATTCATCATAAAATTATTTAAAAAGTTTTGGGGAAGTTCTATGAAGAACTTGTGCCATTTATAGAAGCGCGCTTGAAGCTTTTACAGTGACATATACAATTTAAATTAAAAATTCGTTTCTGGTTCGCTCATGGTCAACCTAACACGCTCCTCCTCGCTACGCTCGTCATCGCACCTAACTGGACTGTCACATGTGATGTTTGTTCTGTTAACAATAATATAACGATAAATTATATTACTCGCAATCCTTATAATCAATTAGTATATAAACATAAACTTTAGTATAAAACGTATTTATGATGAATGACATTATGAACATAAGTCATTCGAAGTTACGATAGTTATTAACATAAAATTGTTATAAATAATGATCGTTATAATGTAAAATTGTATGAGAAACATTTTCGGACTACCAAAAATCTATATAACAATTTTATATGAACTTTGGCGCACCCTTTGCAGACGCATCTAATTCTTGGGTACCTACCTACTTCCTATATTTGTGACCCGTTCCTGACCGAAATATATTTGCAGATATAATGACGCCCCGGTGTCCTTCATTACCACATTATATATAAGACAAAATACTTGTGAGACTCCGACAAGGAAAAACCTTGTTAATATGACTTTTATTCTTTCGTTGTTCGGCACATTCCTTGCTACATTCCTGACCGAAATATGTTTGCAGATGCTTCTAATTTTTTGGGTACTTCCTACTTTTGTTCTTGTTCCTGACCGAGTTATGTTTGCAGATGTAGAGACTGGCACGCCGGCGCCCGAGGAGCCTGCCCCAGCCAAGCCGCTGCTCGGTAAGCCGCATGGCGACACGGGTCAGCACGATGCACTTTTGTTTCTATATGTTCATGGACCGTTGCTGGACCTAATGCAGACATTCTGTCTGTGAGGAGAGAGAAGAGTTGGGAAATGTATTGGCTCTTTAAGACGCTACAGGAGCGAAAATGCTAAAACGGAAAGGACCCCCTTTCAATTTGAGAATTTCAGTTCTATATACTAGTGTTATTACTAGATTTATCGAAAAAATTGTCCATTCAGAACAACTCAGTTAAAAGATATTGCGAAAAAATCTTTGAAATCGAGGTTCCGCTCTCGACTGTTTCTTCCTTCAAAACTTAATCCATCGTAACGAGATTTGAGGATCTAAATAACAATGAAATAATCTGTGTCGTATCGTTTAGTTTTTTTGGCTAATTGTTACCAATTTTGAATACCACACCTTATTTTGCGCCATAATCAATAAGGCCGTTTTTGGAAAATTTTGATGGGCTCTATCTTTAAAACTCAGAGAGGAAATAGTCGAGAGCGTTTGTAAGGAAAATTGACCCCTCCTGTATCTTCTTAAGTACCTTCGGATTTAGTCCTCGTGCGTCGGGCTTCGCCAGACGCCTATTTATGAGGACGTCGAAGACATCCGGATTTATATCCTGTACTTCACGTATTGACGCTTACACGACTCTTCTCTTTTCGCACAGATTATCACTCCTCCTTTGAGGATATTGTTCGCAGTAGGCTCCTTAAGTCTTCAAAAAAGAGGCCATCTTGTACTCCGTGACAAACGATACGCAACAATTTTTATCACTATAGGTTCGTTCGCCTCGGAGTAGTGATTGGTTATTTGTGTAAGGGATCTGTTCAGAGACTGCGTGAAACGAAAATGGAAGGGAAATGTCCATTTTTGTTTTTCACAGTACTGGACATGGGACCGTAGTCAAGATTGTAATCATTTGTCGAAGTCGTCGAAGAACATTGACCATGAAAAGTAAAATGGTATTAAAATGTATGCTATTTCTACTTTTCTATTGACGTTTTTCGATAAACGATGAATATTTTGACTCAGAAGAATATAGTACCTTTAGGCAGATCTAGTTTCTGACCAAATTAATAAATTAATTAATCGTGAACGATACAGTCAAGTTTTATATGAACCGGCATAATGTATTAGTAGAGTTCAGCAGTGTACTATTTTCTTATATTCAGCAACGGTCCTTCGGTGATGTGCGTCTAAAACATGGGATATGCCCGCTTAGAATGATGTCGGGTACGATTTACTGTTATAATCACCATTTATAGATGAGGGTCACTAAACAAATGTGCTTAGCAGAGGAAATAATAGTTTTGCTACATCTTTACTGGCATTATTTTAATAAATCAGAGGCTTCGGATACTTTGAATAATCTAAATATTTTTCTAGCATTTTTTCGATACTGCCTACGTACATTAATTGACATCGGTGCAGAAAACAACTTTTGATTTTTAATATTGCAATTTAATTTACTCCCGATTTTCATGTTACTTATTCCGATTTTCAGTTTACACTGTAGAAAGGAGCCCTTTTCTCATCTAAACTTTGTGTTTCAAAAATACCGCTAACAGTACGCACATTTTTAGAATTGTTTAAAAACTTTGTGACCTCATTACATAAATGGTGATTGATAAGGCTTGATGGGGTGCGTTCTCGTGCACTTTCGTGATGTCCTACTGTTTATGTCGTTTGATAGTGACCATCTCTTTAATACACACAAGGTCGTTAGGGTGACCATCTCATTAATACCATTGGTGGGCACGTAAGGTTTAGGGTGACCATCTCTTTAATACCATTGGTGGACTCGCACAGGTCCTGAAATCGTTGGAACTTATTATGCTCTCATTTTCCTGGATTCTCATTTCTCTGCCTACATCTATCGAGAGTTCCCATGAGATTTCTTTTAGCAGTTTTTGTTAATTGGGCCATTTTTTTCAAAGTTGTCCACCCCACTTTTTTTGTAACATGGGTATTTTTTTCGCGATTCATGCTCAGAATCGCGAGGTCTTTCGATCCTGACAGGAGAAATAATATGTCCCAAGATTTCCATACATTTTTCAAACCTTCCATTTCGTTACCGCCATACAAAATGTATGAAAAAATGGTCACGGAATGGGAAAAACCTTGGGACACCTTTTTTTCTCCTATTAGGATTGAAAGAGCTCGCGATCCTGAGTGGAAACCACATAATAATTTCCAAATAAAAAAAAAGTGGGGTGGACAACTTTGAAAAAAATTGCCCAATTACACGAGTTAAATACACCGTCACCAAAAGTGAGATGCTAATGTAAATAGCAGAATCTTCTGGAAATTTGCGAAGAAGAATAGTCAGGGGAATGAGATAGATGCAGGTTCCATACAATCACTGGTATGCATGGCCTGAGAGGGTGCATGAAACACATGGTTACTATATTGTATGGATTGTAATGTTTTAGGTAATAAATACAACATTCATCATTTTGCACCTCATGGTATTTAATATTGATTAAATCATGAAACTTTACAGCTACGATGACAGCAGTAAGTAAATAACAAAGACATATGTAACTCCGTATAGACTGCTACAGTCTTAGAAAACAACATACCTCAGAACCATATAGAAAAAGGTACAGTGGCCTAGGTGGCGTTACACCTTTGGGGGTCGCTCGGCTAGATGGCGCTAATTAATATTTGACATTTGAACACATATCAAGCTAAGAATATGGGTCAAATTGTCAAAACTGAGGTTCATAAGTTTTAAGCTTGTGTCGAGGGATGGCAGTCTATGCACTGTCATTACACTTTTTACTTTGACAGTAACTCTCCATAATACTTGATCCTCTTTGGTAAATAATAGATGCATCTCATTACATATTAAGAACATCAAAAACATTTTCTTCTTAGCAAAATTTATATTCCACATGATTTAGTTCACGTTATTATTATGAATACAAACGCGAACGCACTAGTGTTGAAAAGTTTATATCCGTCGCATAATGATTGACGGTCGCTGTTCTCCGAATCTCTGTGTAGAAATGATTTACATCGTTAATATCTAAAGCAAACTGGTCATATCATGTGGAAATGTTCATAATGTTGTTAATTATTAATTTTATTAAAACAAAGTCATTCAGTTTGAAAATCTTGTTGGATTCCATTCGTGTCGCTTAACTTCATACTCGGATAAATCCATTCTGCTATAAGGTTGATTATCTTTCAGATAATAATAGTTTTTTTTTATATAATCAACCTTAAAGCAGAATGGATTTACCCAGGTTTGAAAAAACGCTAAATTGCCAAACTAAATTTAACCTATCATTGACCCAGAATGGCGTTCGTATCAGAATAATTAATAATAAATTACGATATCTTGTACTTGAAATATTGACAGTGTGTGTCTGTAAAAATACACTACATTAGACTTATTGCTGCTGCTGAGAAAAAAAATCAAAACTCTTATAATATAGTATTTTATACAATCGTGATATTTTGAATCACATTGCAACTGTACCATGTTTACAGCCACGAAGCTTGCTGAGTGGCCTAATATTTACGGTACGAGAGTGAAAACTTAAATAGATCACTATTGTATTCAATACTTTTTCTACGAGTCATCATCTTCATCATCAATGGACGAAAAATATCATAATTAAAGGAAAAATTAATGTTAATGGCGTCGTTCATTTGTTGTATCAACATCAAACTTGGCACCAATTGTATATGTAATTCAAAAAATGTTTCAGAAAGAAATTTGAGGTATCGCAAATTAGTATAGAACTTGTATGAGTTCTATTTTTGAAATATTACAGTTAACTAAAGTGAACTGTAATGATATATTATAGTTGATTTAGTGTCAAAGACTATCCGACACTGAAAAGTCAGCACTTATAGTTTAGTCTGTGGTACCCTAATTGACAGATTAAAGTCGACGAGTAGGAAAAGCAAATTTTATACACGATTCTCATATTTTGAATCACATTGCAACTTTTACAGCTATTAGCTCGAAATTTGTGTCTCCCCAACTTTCAGAAGCGAACGTTTCTATAAATAATCTTACGAAATGAAACTTTCGCAACAAGTTGATGAAAACTGGAAACTGAAATAGTTTGAAGGGCTTTTATTCCAACGTGACATCATGGCTCGGAATCATCGCGCGGAGCACAGTATAATAAAGAGTACTATCGTACAGTATGGCCACTCCCGCTCCCCGCTGAAAGTGCCGCCCACTCTCGGTTACCTCACAGTTACCGCCTGTCAAAAACGCGAACAGTCGACCTGTCATATTTCACTCATACAAGCATATTAGTACACGTTCACCTACACGAGCTTAAGACTGTGTGCTAGGAAAGCGACTCTTTCATATACATATTTGATCGCCAGTGTCCGAGGTGTGGTCGGAGAGAAATGCCGATTCATACTTTGGAAAACTATCAAAATTTGATATTAATGTGACGTAATGGGGATATTACCACAGTATAATTTGGAATACGATCAAAATTTGATATTAATATAAGTAGGTAATTAGGGTACCATAGTATACTAGTAAGGACAACTTGCACCAACGAAAAGGGTGAGTTAGCCCTCGGGTTAACCTAACCTAACCTACATAAGAGCTCACAAGAGGGAAAACTCTTGACTGCTGAGGTCGCTGTCACACTGTACAATCACTAACAAATAGTTCTAAACGAGGTATTATACGCCATATGCCAGGAAAACTATTTCCCACGGCACGACACGAAAGTCTAATAGATATTCAAAATAAGATAAGTCTCATTTCACTTTTTATGCATTTCCCACTGACATAACTTACATTCAATTATGAATGTATCTATTTGCACAATGCAAATGATCTAATCTTCACGTAAGATATAGATATGTGCTCAACATATCACTTGTACATTACATGGCAGTTATTGCCAAAACATTTGCATACATGATATGTTAAGGTACAGCGAGGCAAATCTTGACTGGGGGCAATTGTAACTGATAATTTTTTTCCATTATTACTCTGTGATGTTGAGTTATAGGTACATGTATCCACTGAACACGCCTACCATATATATAACCGGTGGACACTCTATTTAATAACGTAAACATTGTAAAAAATGAAAAAATAGACCACTTTACACATTACACTTCCACCCAGTCGAGATTTGCCCCGATTCTTATAGTCTTATGTCGATTGTCAATCCTTATATAAATTATCCTTGCTCGGAACAATGAAGAAAAATATGGTTAACTTAATGGTAGTGCCATTTATCTTTGGTTGGCTCTCGGATAGATGACGGTAAAATATTTTTCCCCTCACTAGCTCGGAAACACGTGTTTTGGCCTTTAATAAAAACGCATTTTATCCACTAGTTGGTAAAGTAATTTGACCTTGAATAAAGTCAAATTAACTGCTTTAAAATTGATAAAAGTAGGTGAATCTAGTAATAAAGATGATTTACCACCTGTGGAAATACTGGAAGCAGTGATAAACGCATTTTTTGCGTTGTAATTTCCTCGCTATAGTGAGGGGAAAAGTTTTGTGTTATACTCGGGTGCAATAGTTATTTGTTATACAAGGGGGCAAAGTTGTATTTTAACGCCGAGTGTGGAATTGAAAAACGAGCAAGTGAAAGGATTCTATAGTTGAACCACGAGCGAAGCGAGTGGTTCGAGAATAGAATCCTGAACTTGCGAGTTTTTTAACACACGAGAAGTAAAATACATTTGCACCCGAGTGTAACACAAAACTTTTCCCCTCACTATAGCGAGGAAACTACAACGCAAAAGATGCGTTTATCACTGCTTCCAGTGGTTCCACAGGTGGTAAATCATCTTTATTACTAGATTCACCTACTTTAACCAATTTTAAAGCAGTTAATTTGACTTTATTCAAGGTCAAATTACTTTACCCACTAGTGGATAAAATGCGTTTTTACCCGTTGCTATTAAAGGACAAAACACGTGTTTCCGAGCTAGTGAGGGAAAATGTAATTAGTTCAGGATTCTATTCTCGAACCACTCGCTTCGCTCGTGGTTCAACTATAGAATCCTTTCACTTGCTCGTTTTTCAATTCCACACTCAGCGTTAAAATACAACTTTGCCCCCTTGTATAACAAATAACTATAACTCATATTAAGTATTTATGGCGGTCTTATAAATAAATGCATTATTAGTTATTTGTTATACAAGGGGGCAAAGTTGTATTTTAACGCCGAGTGTGGAATTGAAAAACGAGCAAGTGAAAGGATTTTATAGTTGAACCACGAGCGAAGCGAGTGGTTCGAGAATAGAATCCTGAACTTGTGAGTTTTTTAACACACGAGAAGTAAAATACATTTGCACCCGAGTGTAACACAAAACTTTTCCCCTCACTATAGCGAGGAAACTACAACGCAAAAAAATGCGTTTATATCACTGCTTCCAGTAGTTCCACAGGTGGTAAATCTTCTTAATTACTAGATTCACCTACTTTTATCAATTTTAAAGCAGTTAATTTGGCTTTATTCAAGGTCAAATTACTTTACCCACTAGTGGATAAAATGCGTTTTTACCCGCTGGTATTAAAGGACAAAACACGTGTTTCCGAGCTAGTAAGGGGAAAAATTAATTATCTTACTTAAGTATTTATCAGTTCAGTTTACAATATTCTTCAAAATGAAATTGCTCAAGTACTTTTACCAAAAGCGACACCATGTTTCACTAGTACAGTCGACCAAAAATGTGGTTTACCACCCTACGGTTGAGGTTCGTTTGAACGTCATGCGACAACAAGGTCGATTTCCCATTGCAATAATATTATATCAGTGACAATTGCTCTGTCTATATATGATACTTACGTCATGCCATGTGTCAAGTCAACCTTAGCGATCGTTAGAGCACACAGAAACTTTTGTCAAAACTGGCAGACCACTTTCTTGGCCCACTGTACCTGCAATTAAATAATACTACACATTTTCTAACCGATCAAAATTATAACATATCAAGCCATTATCAGCAAGTTCTGATCTAGACTTTCACCTGGCCTAGACCAGACCATAATCTCAGAACAGGATTTCTTTAGTGAATATTACGTTTGATCGGAGATGCGTCCATTTATTTATATTATATCGTCACTACTTTGAAAAAATCTCGTATCTCATGCTTCTCCTCAAAGTTAAAACGCAGTAAGTCTATATGCATTCCATACATACTTAAAAATAAAATAAATAAATAAATAAATATTAAAGGACATTCTTACACAGATTGAATGAGACCCACGGTAAGCTCAAGAAGGCTTGTGTTGTGGGTACTCAGACAACGATATATATAATATGTAAATACTTATATACATAGAAAACATCCATGACTCAGGAACAAATATCTGTGCTTATCACACAAATAAATGCCCTTACCGGGATTCGAACCCGGGACCGCGGCACAGCAGGCAGGGTTACTACCGACTGCGCCAGACCGAACACAGACACAAGAAGAACAAAACACAACAACAACAACAACAACAAACAACAAGAAGGACAGAAGAAGATACAAGTTTTTTTCAAAGTAGTGACGATATGTAAGTATGTACGTACCTATGTACTTACGTACCGTGGTGTTTGTTAGAACTATGTGAAATAATCATGTAAAATACAAATAAGTTTAAGATAAATAGAAACAACACAGTTATGAATGTCATGAATTCAATGATTCACTTTTCTCGATTATGTTTCATGTTTTATTTTAATGAACATTGAACAAAAACCGCGTCGAGATAAGATAAAACTATTTTTAAAATAATAGGTATTTATTCAAATGATTTTGCATCTGTTAACTAAGCATTTCTTTTTTTTTTGCCACTTTTATAAAATGTGATATTTTAAAAAAAAATATGGTATTTCTACTCAGAATCACTAGCTTTTTCAATCCTAGTAGTTAAAAAATGTGTCCCATACGATTTTTTCTTATTTTGTTACCATTTTCCGTACATGTTGTGTGGGATAACAAAAGAGGAAAGTACCTAACAAAAATTCTGGGACACTTTTTGTCTCCCATTGAGATTGAAAGTACTCGTGATTCTGAGTACAATTATTGACCTAAAATTCCCTAAAAAAATCGAAATAAAAAAAAAATGGCAAAAAAAAAGAAATGCTCAACTAATACTTTCGATTTAAATGCAGTAAAACTATATCCACCAAAGAGATATGAATTTGAGGAAATTATATGAATCAAGGGTGAACAGGCATCTTCTGGGCGAGCTCACTCCATCATAGGCCGCGTCTTTGCCTTTGGCTAGTCTGTGGCCAAGAGTAAGCCCATTTATAATTATATAAAAATAAATAAATAAATCTCAACAAAAAGAACCTCGGTTAGGATTTGTAACATACCTACCTAAATATTTTATAAATGTTTAAAGCGCAAAGCAAAGGTCAAAATGAAAAGGAGGCCGTAATAGATTTGAACATGGACAAAATTCCAAAAATAATGTACACGACACGATTTTATGCTATGCGATGATATGCACACCTAGTGTGGGGTATATGGTAGGGTAGGCATGCTTTGGTCCGTGTTGAAAGGGCTCCGCTTGCCTTGTACGAGTATTTAATGTAAGACCGCGCTAAGTATACAGTAAAACCGGCCAAGAGCGTGTCGGGCCACGCTCAGTGTAGGGTTCCGTAGTTTTCCGTATTTTTCTCAAAAACTACGAAACCTATCAAGTTCAAAACAATTTTCCTAGAAAGTTTTTATAAAGTTCTACTTTTGTGATTTTTTTCATATTTTTTAAAGGGTTCAAGAGTTAGGGGGGGGGACGCACTTTTTTTCCTTTAGAAGCAATTATTTCCGAAAATATTGATATTATCAAAAAACGATCGTAGTAAACCCTTATTCATTTTTAAATACCTATCCAACAATATATCAAACGTTCGGGTTGGAATCCCCCCACTTTACATGTAGGGGGGGTACCCTAATAAAACATTTTGTACCATTTTTTATTTTTGCACTTTGTTGGCGTGATTGATATACATATTGGTACCAAATTTCAGCTTTCTAGTGCTTACGGTTACTGAGATTATCCGCGGACGGACGGACGGGACGGACAGACAGACAGACAGACATGGCGAAACTATAAGGGTTCCTAGTTGACTACGGAACCCTAAAAAGGGCGCCTCAGGTGAAGGATATATGAAAGCGCGCTCCTTATAACTTACTACCAAAGACATATGTAACTCCGTATAGACGGATACATGACCGTAAAAAAACGTAGGTACCTCAAAGCCCTAGAGAAAAAAGGTACGGTGGCCTAGATGGCGTTAGACCTTTGGGGAAGGCTCGGCTAGATGGCGGTAATAGTAATATTTGACATTTTAACACATATCAAGCTAACAATATTGGCCAAATTGTCAAAACTGAGGTTCAAGTTTTAAGCTTGAGTCGAGAGATGGCAGTCTATGCACTGTGCTTACATATTTTACTTTGACAGTAACTCTCTATAATACTCGATCCTCTTTGCTTTGCTTAAGTGTAAATACTATTAAATAAAATTGCAGAACAGTCGCGTGGGAGCTTCTCAATCAGTCCGTCTTAGTTCTATCCGCGGAAAGTGACGCAACTGGACAATTTGGCTTATGTGGGATTACGCCGAGCTGTTGTTCCAATTTTAAACCGTCGTTTATTTAATAGATGATGTCGAAATGCACGCTAAGTTTACTCCTACGGGCGTAGCACACTAGTTGGATAATCTTTATCGCATCGGTGCGTCCCTATCGCACCTACAAATAGTACGAAGAGGAAGGCCAGAAGTAACTACAACTACCATTCTGGAGGAAATTAAATAAAAGAAAGGGCTTTTCTATACTTCCTATTATACTACGGCGTAGCCGAATGGCAATCATCGACGCTGACGCCGACAGAAATGCAGTCTGGCTCTGAGATAGATAGCTACAAAACAGATATTATCGTGAGCGTTTGTATATTTGGCTGAGTAGTTGCGTACCCTGAAGCGTTTTGATCCGCTACTTTTGATTGCTGACTGTACAATATGACTACGCTGTGAATACACTAGAAATAATTTCAATAAAATCCGATGACAGCAGCCCATGACTACATAACACCTACACTATATGACTGCTCATAAATACCTATTGTTTTAATACGTGCCACACAATGGCACTTGTAAATATTGTACGTATTGTTTGCGCTTAGCCAATTATTCATGTGTGTGATAATAGTTATTTGTTATACAAGGGGGCAAAGTTGTATTTTAACGCCGAGTGTGGAATTGAAAAACGAGCAAGTGAAAGGATTCTATAGTTGAACCACGAGCGAAGCGAGTGGTTCGAGAATAGAATCCTGAACTTGCGAGTTCTTTAACACACGAGAAGTAAAATACATTTGCACCCGAGTGTTACACAAAACTTTTCCCCTCACTGTAGCGAGGAAACTACAACGCAAAAATGCGTTTATTGCTGCTTCCAGTAGTTCCACAGGTGGTAAATCATCTTTATTACTAGATTCACCTACTTTGCTCAATTTTAAAGCAGTTAATTTGACTTTATTCAAGGTCAAATTACTTTACCCACTAGTGGATGAAATGCGTTTTTACCCGCTGGTATTAAAGGACAAAACACGTGTTTCCGAGCTAGTGAGGGGAAAAAATATAACAATGCGGAGATAAGTAAGAATTCGTACGGACGAGCTGATAAACAGGAGCGTTTGCAGAAATATGATTTACAGTCTGACCAACAAGAGTAGAAATTAAAAAGTGACAACTTAGTAGTGTCGTCCTGTTTTCTCACACGCATTGATTTGAAAGGGATGGCACTACAACATTGCCACTTTCAAAGAGGATCGAGTATTATATAGTCAAAGTAAAATGTGTAATCACAGTGCATACTACATAAACTGCCATCTCTCGACACAAGCTTTTATTTGAACCTCAGTTTTGACAATTTGGCCCATATTATCAGCTTGATATGTGTTAAAATGTCAAATATTAATCAAATCAAATCAAAATAATTTATTCAGCAAATAGGCCATAGGGGCACTTTTACACGTCACATGCACATAGCTGCATAGGTATTTAGAAAAAAATTAAAATAGAATTTAAATTACAATTAATATTAGCACCATCTAGCCGAGCGTTCCCCTAAAGGTATACCGCCATCTAGGCCACCGTACCTTTTTCTCTAGGGCGTTACATATGTCTTTGCCACTTTTTAAACAATATTGAACTGTCACTGCATATATGCAGAAATGCTGAAAATAGATTAATTCTACGATAAATCATAAAATTAATGATAGACTTTACTTTATTTGTATGTCTGTGAGCCGGTCGGCGACATCAAAGCACAGATGGCGTGCTATAACCGTCTGTGTGACGAACTGTCCAAATGAATCGTACCACTTTGGTGGCTCCCTGCCACTATGACAGCATAGAATAGAATAAGACTACCGGTTCGAGCGCCATCTTAGCGGTCTCGTGTCGTGAACAATTTATTTTGCTTTTGCTTATTAATGTGGTTTAAAGGGTAATATCGATAGCTTATTATGCAGTAAATGTTGTACCTAGTGAGAAGCTGATGAATAATTAATAGATAAAAAAAAGATATCACTACATAGTATAAAACAAAGTCGCTTTCTCTGTCCCTGTCCCTATGTATGCTTAAATCTTTAAAACTACGCAACGGATTTTGATGCGGTTTTTTTTAATAGATAGAGTGATTCTTGAGGAAGGTTTACATGTAGGTATAGTACCCGTGCGAAGCCGGGGCGGGTTGCTAGTGTATTATAAAATCTAGCTATCAATTTACAAGTGCTAACTCACCGTACACCAAAATCACTAATTAATCTTGGCTCATATCACCTTGACACTGGAGAAATAGTCCCAATGATGGACTGAAGACATTTAATTTAAAAAAAAATCTCAATAGAAAACCTTGTCATCTACAGATAGGGTTCAAAAATGTTCATTTTACAACTGCCTTTCAAGCAATTTCATAAAAGTTGTAGGTATTACTTTAGACTTTTTTCAGATGTGGGACTTTTTAATTGCTCTAAAATTGTCAGTGGACTCTATTGTCAAGTAAAATAAAGGTGACAGCTGGTAACTAGAGCTACCAAAAGCAACTGAGTGGTTATTTGCTTTTAGTCAAATCCATTAAGTTCTGTTCCTAAATACCAAAGAGGATCGAGTATTATAGAGAGTTACTGTCAAAGTAAAATGTGTAATCACAGTGCATAGACTGTCATCTCCCGACACAAGCTTAAAACTTTTGAACCTCAGTTTTGACAATTTGGCCCATATTGTCAGCTTGATATGTGTTAAAATGTCAAATATTAATATTAGCGCCATCTAGCTGAGCGTTCCCCAAAGGTGTAACGCCATCTAGGCCACCGTACCTTTTTCACTAGGGCTAAGAGCTTACGTTTTTTTCTTAGACTTTATCCGTCTGTACGGAGTTACATATGTCTTTGCTAAATACTTAGGATAAAATATCGTAGCAACCTAAATTAATAATAATTAATCAAGAGGTTAGAAAATACTCGTCCTCCTAATTAGTACAACTCTCAGAATGTCGTTTTCATCACCTTTACATATCCAGCAGCAGATATTGAGTAAAACACAAAACCAATTTCTTAAGTCAGATTTTCATTTGTTTCGCCTCGATTTTGGGCGGGCTATTATGCTTGCAATTTTATCACTTAACAACGTGGATCTCTCACACTGACATACTAGCCAGAACGTGATGACGGATGCCTTACCCACGTCACATCTGGGACACTGGCAATCAAATAGAGATATATGAAAGTGGCGCGTTCCTAGCACACATTCTAAGCTCGTGGTAGGTGAACGCGTACCATGCTTGTATGAGTGAGATCTGACAGTTTGACTGTTCGCGTTTTTAACAGGCGGTAACTGTGAGGTAACCGAGAGGGGGTGGGCGGCGCTTTCAGCGGGGAGCGGGAGTGGCCATACTGTACGATAGTACTCTTTATTATACTGTGCGCACGTAGATTAGTGATAAAATTGCAAGCATCGTAGGCCTGTTGGTAACCATCGCATATAAATAATATAGGTGCGCATCCATACTCCATACTAATAAGTATTATAAATGGGAAAGTCTGTGTGTCTGTTTGTTTGTCCGTCTTTCACGGCAAAACGGAGCGACGAATCGACGTGATTTTTTAAGTGGAGATAGAAGGGATGGAGAGTGACATGGCTGCTTTATGTTATGACTCATTCTGACCCCCCAGTTCCTAATATTAGGGGGTGGAAGTTTCTATAGATAGAGCATTCCGCAATTTTAGAATTTAGCGCGAGTGCAGCCGCGGGCAAACGCTAGTAAATAACATAATAATATAAAAGTGCGCATGATGCGTATTATCTTATCTATACGTATACTCGTGCGAAACACAATCTCGACTTTTTGTTCTAAAATGTAATAATCGATCCTTTAATTAGTCTGTCGCTCATTGGTCATTACCGGCCATGATTGCAGCGTAGATTAATCTACCTCTAGACATTTGGCAATTGCCTGTTTTCCTGTTTTAATATAGAAGCTGGGTTTCTGCGAAAAGCCCGTGGCGGCCTTGCGCGTTCTAGGAACATGACTTTAAACAGTGCATTAATAATATACAGATTTTTTTTTAAAAACCTCTCTTTTCGTTTATAGTACCTACATTCTTAGTGCGTTTTCACATTATCCGATCCGATATCGGATGTCGGACTGATATCCCATACATCACAGGCGCCATCTTGGATTTTTTCTATTGAATTCCTTCCGACATCCGATATCGGATCGGGTAATGTGAAAACGGTCTTACACTGCTTACACAGATTGATTAAGTCCCACCGTAAGGTAAAAAGGCTTGTGTTGTGGGTACTCTGACAATTCTAATTTCAATTTCAATGGTTTATTTGCAGAAAAAGGGTTAGTATAGGTCTTAAAATTTGGTTAATATACAAATACTAACTTAAATATGTATGAACATACTAAAACATCCATGACTTACGAACAAGAACGATTTAATACTAGACTGACAAAGCCCTTATAAAAAACCGGCCAAGAGCGTGTCGGGCCACGCTCAGTGTAGGGTTCCGTAGTTTTCCGTATTTTTCTCAAAAACTACTGAACCTATCAAGTTCAAAACAATTTTCCTAGAAAGTCTTTATAAAGTTCTACTTTTGTGATTTTTTTCATATTTTTTAAACATATGGTTCAAAAGTTAGAGGGGGGGGGGACGCACTTTTTTTTCCTTTAGGAGCGATTATTTCCGAAAATATTAATATTATCAAAAAACGATCTTAGTAAACTCTTATTCATTTTTAAATACCTATCCAACAATATATCACATGTTGGGGTTGGAATGAAAAAAAATATCAGCCCCCACTTTACATGTAGGGGGGGTACCCTAATAAAACATTTTTTTCCATTTTTTATTTTTGCACTTTGTTGGCGTGATTGATTTACATATTGGTACCAAATTACAGCTTTATAGTGCTAACGGTTACTGAGATTATCCGCGGGCGGACGGACGGACGGACGGACGGACGGACGGACGGACGGACGGACGGACGGACGGACGGACGGACGGACGGACGGACGGACGGACGGACGGACGGACGGACAGACAGACATGGCGAAACTATAAGGGTTCCTAGTTGACTACGGAACCCTAAAAAGGGTAGGTATCCTTGAAATGTATGGGCCTCTTAGGCTTAAAACTGGATGGCGCTGTTCGCAGCCTGGAAGTGGCCTCAATCATATTTTCCCCGAATATGTTTGCGTGTTTTTATTTTTTATAAGAAATGGCATATTTATTTATTAAATACGAATATCATGTTATCACGTCAATACACATCATTTAATAGGTGGCGCTAAAAAATCGAGGTACGATTCATAGTATGAAGATTGTAAATCCATACTAATATTATAAATAGGAAAGTGTGTGTGTCTGTTTATTTGTCCGTCTTTCACGGCAAAACGGAGCGATGAATTGACGTCATTTTTTAAGTGGAGATAGTTGAAGGGATGGAGAGTGACATAGGCTACTTTTTTTCTCTTTCTAACGCGAGCGAAGCCGCGGGAAAAAGCTAGTCCTAAATAATCCTTGCTCACGAACATGTCTGTGCTCATCACACAAATAAATGCCCTAACCGGGATCTCGGCTTAGCAGGCATGCACGGGAAGCATGGTCGCGCGATAGACGATAAAATATCAGGCCGTCCCTATCGCACTTACAAATAGTGCGATAGGGACGGCCTGCTATTTTATCACTTATCGCGCGACTATAATTGCCCGCATGGTCACTACTCACTACCCGTTAGGCCAGACCAATCGTCGTATACCTAAATATATACTTAATACCGACCTTTTTTTTAAAGTCCACGACATTATTTCCTAACATGTATCGTTTGACATAACCGTCATCCTAGATGTGTGGAAATATTTATGCACCAGAAGAATGTGTAAGAGACTGCGTCATTTCGCCCTAATCGGGACGAGAGATCTCGGTAAAAACCTTTGTTTATTTTCGCGGAACCTGCATTGCGAGCTATGTACTCCGGCAGATATTAATCTGTAGTGCTCCGTATCTCTGGAAAATAATGTCTATTAGAGATGGGCCGAATACGGACTTTGCCGAATACGAATATTCAGCCGAACATTCGGTTCAGCTGTTACCGAACCTAACATTCGGCCGAATATTCAGTTGAGCCGTATTTTAAATCCTGGCTTAGAGTTAAAAACGTTTTAATGATTGGTAATGTGTACCACGTTTATCTTACTGGCTCTTAATGTTCCTATAATTTAGTGCATACTTAAGACAATTTTGGTTTTTGTTTCATAAGATACGTGCCTGTCCTAACCTATGGTGCTCAAACGTGGTCACTTACCGAGGCGCAAAAGACCAAATTGAAGGTTTGCCAAAGAGCCATGGAGCGCAGTATGCTAGGAGTGAAACGGATTGACAGAATCCGTAACTCTACGCTGCGCTCTAAAACAGGCATTACTGATGTTGGAGTTAAGACCGCCAAGCTGAAATGGGACTGGGCCGGCCAATGTCTGTCGCATGCATCCGCAGAGGTGGGCAAAAATTGCCACGGTCTGGGTGCCGCAAGACGGGCAAGGATCTGGCAGACCTAGGCGGAGATGGCGGGATGACCTGGACGCATATCTTAGCGACTGGCCGGAGATTGCTCAAGACCGTGACGGATGGAGATCCATGGGGGAGGCCTTTGCCCAGCAGTGGGACACCATGTAGGCTATTAATAATAATAATAAGATACGTTATTTTACCTTTTTTACAAAAATATTTTATTATATTTTTTAACGCATTTTTAACTCCGTTTGGCGTTCCTTAGATTGCTGAAATAGGATGTCATTATGCGATGAATTACGAAACAACTTACGCTATTTATTTACTTTGTTTATTCGGTAAATATTCGGCAATGTAACCGAACTATTCGGCCAAACCTCATGGAAATGGAAAATGGAAAACCAAGCAGATCTGTCATCGAGTGACTACTATTATGAACCTCCTTATTTGGTCGCATTAATCTCTTAATTTACCCTCAACTGGTCTTTTGAGGGAATATTTGTTTATATCTATTTAAATACCTAAATTAGCATAGTTTTATTGTGTCATAGTGCCAACCGCAGCGATGAAATAAATAGCTAAGCCGACCGCACGCCGCGGACGCAACTTCCTAATTGCTAAAGTAAAATATGAAAATAGATACAATTTAAATATTTCTATACAGAAGGATACCTAATTTAATATACCTTGGCGACTGGTCTGTGTGCGTAGCCGAACGCACAAACGCTTCACGAAACGCTCACGAATCGTGAAGCGTTTGGGCGAATCCCGGGAATTGAACTTTTTGGGTACCGGTACTGGTGTTAAAAATCTTTAAGAGGCCTTATTCCTAAAGACGAGCGATATTTTTGCAAAATAGAACCTTTTTCATTCAAAATTATAAAGAAACTATAAATGATTATTAAAGAAAAAAATGATAATGTTCCTAAAAGTACATATCTTAAGCTAGAAAGTCAATTGGTACTACTTTAAAATATGTCTTTTTATACTTCCGAAAAATCAGTTTTTTCGGAAGACGTTTTCAAATTTCGTAGTGGAATAGCTCGTTTAGAATCGTGATTGTGCTGTTAAAAATGTTATTTGGGGTAATAAATGATCACAATCCTATTTGTTATATCCTGTACGAGTTAGCTAATACTTTGACATTTTAAGATTTACTTGAAATGGTGGATAAATAACCTTCCGTATCCTCCCCATTTTTTCGATAAAAAGAGGTTTACATTATGTATTTTTCCTGCGATTCCTGCATTTTTTGTAACTCTTAAATAATATTATCCTAAACTAGAACTTCTTATTGACCTATAAAAAAAAATCATACATATAAGACATACCTTTCTGTCGATAGATATGTTTTTAAAACACCTAAAATTCGAATAAAAGACACTGTGCTAACGCGAGCCCGCTCAGTCTGCGCCGAGCGCTCGAAGACAACGGACCTGCGTTTGATCGTCCGGCGCACCTAGCTTTCGTAAGCAGCGCGATAGTTCCGAGAAGTGCCGTAAACTGCGACTAAACAAATCTTGATCCTTTTTACACCTTATGCAATTTTAGCATTCGACATGCTTTTCATATGATTTTGGATTTTAAGTTATACGTGAAGTTTGTTGAGAGTTTGAATTATTATTATATTTTGGGACCAGGATGAGGTTCTGGTTCTCATGATGATGGAGTCAGGCAGGAGATGTTCAACAGAACTGCTATTCTACTTATCATAACTCCACCATGTTTGGGCTCATTAGATTTGGGCTGATGAGCACCATCGATCTAGATGAGGTCCAAGGTCTCATGATGGAGTCAGGAGGTGGTCAACAGAACTGCTATTCTCCTCATCATAACCCCATCATATTTGGGCTCATTAGATTTGGGCTGACGAGCACCATCGAACTAGATGAGGTCCAAGGTCTCATGACGGGGTCAGGAGGTGGCCAACAGAACTGCTATTCTCCTCATCATAACCCCATCATGTTCGGGCTCATTAGATTTGGGCTGACGAGCACCATCGAACTAGATGAGGTCCAAGGTCTCATGATGGAGTCAGGAGGTGGTCAACAGAACTGCTATTCTCCTCATCATAACCCCATCATGTTTGGGCTCATTAGATTTGGGCTGACGAGCACCATCGAACTAGATGAGGTCCAGGGTCTCATGATGGAGTCAGGAGGTGGTCAACAGAACTGCTATTCTCCTCATCATAACCCCATCATGTTTGGGCTCATTAGATTTGGGCTGACGAGCACCATCGAACTAGATGAGGTCCAAGGTCTCATGACGGGGTCAGGAGGTGGCCAACAGAACTGCTATTCTCCTCATCATAACCCCATCATGTTCGGGCTCATTAGATTTGGGCTGACGAGCACCATCGAACTAGATGAGGTCCAGGGTCTCATGATGGAGTCAGGAGGTGGTCAACAGAACTGCTATTCTCCTCATCATAACCCCATCATGTTTGGGCTCATTAGATTTGGGCTGACGCACCATCGATCTAGACGAAGTCCAAGGTCTCATGATGGAGTCAGGAGGTGGTCAACAGAACTGCTATTCTCCTCATTATAACCCCATCATGTTTGGGCTCATTAGATTTGGGCCGACGAGCACCATCGAACTAGATGAGGTCCAAGGTCTCATGATGGAGTCAGGAGGTGGTCAACAGAACTGCTATTCTATTCATAAGACTGCTTGCACTTACATTGACATTATACTTTACATAATGCTATTAAACCTAATGAAGCGTTGTTTTATTACCTAAATCTCAAAACCCTCTAAATAAAATATGTATAGTAAGGAAGGAGCAAAAATTTAACCGCAGGCTTTCCAAACCGACGATGTTTGATCAGCTACTTTTAGAACGAACATGTACATAATTTGATTTTCACCCTTTCAAATGTTTCTAAGACGCAATGTTTTGCACAGGTCACGTCATGCACAGTTAAACTGTGGAATGAATTGTTGCCAGCGGTATTTCCGGACCGATGCGACCTTCAAACCTTCAAGAAAAGAACGTACATCCATCTTTAAGGCCGGCAACGCACCAACACTTCTGGTGCTTCGGGTGTCCATAGCCGGCAGTGATCGCTTACCATCAGGCAACTTGTCTGCTCGTTTGCCTCCTATCCCATAAAAAAAACGTTTAATAATTTTTAAGAAAAAAAAACCGCCGCCTTTTGGGTTCTGATGAAAGCTACTTGCGAATGTTGGATTATGTACAAATACATACATACAATCACGCCTGTATCCCATAAAGGGGTAGGCAGAGCACATGTAGAAATGTGTAGGTATTTTTTAAAACTGCTTTTAATGCTTTAATTATTAAATTTTTTAAATCGGTCCAGTAACGACGGAGATATCGAGGAACAAACAAAAAAAAAAACAGACGAATTGAGAACCGTCCTTCCTTGAGAGATTTGAGGCGATGGTTAAAAAGTGACACAACATCATGAGCAGTTCCACTGCACCAAATGTCACTATTCTGGACGTAAGTGCATGCTGTTCTTATAAAAATATGAAAGTCACTATAATTGTGCCGTTTAGATTTAGGGAGTTCCGGTCTGACCATCATCAACAGTTCCACTGCACCAAATGTCATTGTTCCGTACGTAAATGCATGCTATTCATATAAAAACACAAAAATCGCTATATGTATGCCTTTCAGACTTGAGGAGTTCCCTGGATTTCTCCAGGATCCCATCATCAGAACTGGGTTCTGATAAAAATGGGACCAATCAGTATGCATATACATTCAATAAAAAAACAGAAATCACTATTAAACTATTCTCTAATTTCCAGTTCCTAACTAAAATTTTCCTAATAAAAAAAAACAAATTGATCCCGATACAAACTTTCACCCCCTTTTTCCCTCTACTAGGGGTGTAAATTTTCATAATCGATTCTTATCTCTTCGAAATTTTGTTAATGCAATCTATACAAATTTCGACTTTCTAGCTTTCGTAGTTTCGGCTCAGCGGTGTTGGTTGTTGAATCAATTAATTAGGAAACCTGTATTTATATATGTATATGTAGACTACTATACTTTTACTACATTCATACACCTTATTTACTACTACCATACCATGAACAGGAAATTCCCCGTATAAAATTGAAAATTATGTTATTACCAATTTAATTCAAAACTATCAAGATTATTTGTGTCGGCGTTGAAACGCGCGTTGAGTTGCAGGTGCTCGCGTACCGAGCGCCAACGCCATCTATCGATGGCCGTTTCGTGAAATTGATGAGCGCTCTAAGGAATAAGGAGTCTTAACTTCGTCCAGGTTTCTCAAAGTATGCTTGTCTGGTAGGTATACTAAAATTTTGGTTCTAATAGTGAGAAGTTTGTTACACCATACTTTTACAAAATACAGAAAAGCAAAAAAGAACTTGCGCATGGTGTTCGTGGATCTGGAAAAGGCATACGATAGAGTTCCGCGTAAGGTTCTGTGGTGGTGTATGAGAGCTACGGACACTGGTCTAGCGGATAGTAACCCTGCGTGCTAAGTCGCGGTACTGAGTTTGAATCCCGGTAAGGGCATTTATTTGTGTGAGTTAGGTACAGGTATTTTGTTCCTAAAGCATGGATGCTTTCTTTGTACTTGTATAAGTATTTGTATATTATATATTCTTGTCTGTGTATCCAGAACACAGGCCTTTTTGAGCTTACTGTGCGAGTCAATTCTGTGTAAGAATGTCCTATAATTTATAATTTATTTACAATTTGCAAAAACAGCATGCAAAGATAAAACGGAATATAAATACCTACAATAAACTGTATATATAACTTACCTACAGTGATTCTACTTACAACTACTTTTACCGATTTTTTCTGGTAGAAAAAAATCGTCAATAATAAATGAAAGTAAGTAGTTAGAGTAGTTAGACTACATAGGTAGGCCTTATTAATTTATCTACTAAAATACACTGATCGAAAAGTAAAATTAGATAAGCAAATAGAAAATGCATGCTTGTTTACTGTTTACGTAAAATATCTTTCATTATTTTCTTTAAGCCCTATTCTATTAAATTAGTTAATTCCCTGAAGCTCGTTCAAAAAATTTACAAGTGATTTCCTCATCCTATCCTAAAACAAAGGGGGACTCGGAACTCAGCAAAAAAATCCATTGCAGGCAATTCGAAGAAACCATTAGTCGTGATTTGATGCGAGTTTGATGGCGGCAGAAAAAACCGTCACGGTTGTCGTTCATGTCACGGGCTTGGGTTATTATTACTACTGTTTTCGTTTGTCATTGTTACCTTACCCGATTACGAAATATCGAAAAGAAATATCAAGGATTATTTATATAGGATTTACAGTCTCATACTAAGAATCGTACCTCATTTTTTTAGCGCCACCTATTAAATACTATCATAACTACACTGATGCTGCCTACAAATGTATTTTTTTCAAAATGTGTATTGACGTGATATTATGATATTAAATAAAAAGCATGCCATTTGTTCTTATAAAAAATAAAAACATCATAAGTACCGTCAACAGATCCTTTGGTCTTCTTAAAGGACGACGAGACTTGAAAGGCCGAAGTAGTAACCACTATTTTTAATAGGTTTCCAATGAAGCGATGGTCAATGATGTCACTTTTATGTAATTGTATGGGCAAAACACAAACAAATCCATACTAATATATTAAATATAAATGGGAAAGTGTGTGTGTCTGTTTGTTTGTCCATCTTTCACGGCAAAACGGAGCTACGAATTGACGTGATTTTTTAAGTGAAAATAGTAGAAGAGATGGAGAGTGACATAGGCGACTTTTTCCCTTTCAAAGCCAACACTTCCCTAAAACGGGGACTGGAAATTAACGCGAGCGAAGCCGCGGGCAAAAGCTAGTTGAAGATATTTTCACTATTTAACTGTTATGTTCTTATGTTGGTAACCCCGTCGTTCCTATTACGTCTGATCTGAACCTTCACGGTGCTCCGTATCGAACCTAAAGTGATGCGGCCTTGAGCGGCTGCGTAAGCGATAAGCGGGAGCGTTTAGGTTTTTTTTTTTTAATTTTTTTATTAACACTAGAATTTACAGTTTACATTAGAAAAATGTCCCACAAAACAGTTTCCACGGGTTGACTGTGGGATTGTGCAGTCACTACTCTATGGATGAGAAAGCTTTGTGGCATATGCTCATAAAACATGGAAATGAAACGCAGTAACGTGGAAAATTCCCTGTACGTAATTTTACCTGGTTTTCACTTGAAAATTCGAGTCAGGCAGCCGCCCGAAACAGAACTCTGAACGCATTTCAACCTAAGGCGAAACTTGTGAGAATTACAGGTTTTCTGAGGCAAATACCAGTATTTTACTACAAAACTTAAAAAGGACTCAAATTGAAAATCTTGACTGTTTTTAACTTTTAATAAGTTGAAAAAAAAAAGATCATCTGCCATGATTGATTGGTCGAATACTAACCCAACACCTATACTAAATCAAAAACCCATTGTCATCGTCAGTCACGTTTCAGACACGACGTTTGTGATTTTTTTATTTATTAATTTATTGAAACAAAAGATACATTTTTCAGTGAGAGTATCAACAGTTTTACCCTTTACGGGAATACAATGTATTTGCCTTAAACTAAATTTTTAACTTATATCCTGTAATAAATTTTAATTTAGGTTTACATAATTATAAAATTCTTTTAAATTATAGAAAACTTTTTCTAATAAAAATTTTTTTTAAAGAACTTTTAAAAATGTTTCCTTCGAGACTTTTTATATCATTAGGCAAATGATTAAATACATTTATGGCAGATACGAGAGTACTTTTTCTATAAATGAAGGTGCTTAACAAAACAAAATAACTGAATCGCCTGCCACTCGTCCCACGCGACCCACAATGGCGTGCTACGCGTACAGAATCGGCATATCATGCCTATTTCCTCTTCTTTCATCCACATATTATATTAGAGGAGAATATGGACGATATTAGTGATGCACGAACGTGTGACAAGTTGACACTTGTCATAAACAAAGTGCCAGAGACGGCTGAATGTAAAGACTGCCAGGCTGCCAGTCTCCATACTCCATGCAGTCAGAGGATTTAAAACATAATATGTACATTGAATTATTTTTCCCCTCACTAGCTCGGAAACACGTGTTTTGTCCTTTGATAACCAGCGGGTAAAAACGCATATTATCCACTAGTGGGTAAAGTATTTTAACCTTGAATAAAGTCAAATTAACTGCTTTAAACTTTATAAAAGTAGGTGAATCTAGTAATAAAGATGATTTACCACCTGTGGAACTACTGGAAGCAGTGATAAACGCATTTTTTGCGTTGTAGTTTCCTCGCTATAGTGAGGGGAAAAGTTTTGTGTTACACTCGGGTGCAAATGTATTTTACTTCTCGTGTGTTAAAAACCTCGCAAGTTCAGGATTCTATTCTCGAACCACTCGCTTCGCTCGTGGTTCAACTATAGAATCCTTTCACTTGCTCGTTTTTCAATTCCACACTCGGCGTTAAAATACAACTTTGCCCCCTTGTATAACAAATAACTATTGTAAGTATTGCTGGGTAGCGCTATCTACAAATGACGCTAAATATTACATTTGTAAGGAGAATGACAGTCTTTCTTAACACGTGTACCTATATATACGAGTAGGGTAAACAAGCCTTTGCGCACGCTGCCTTTTACGCTATTCTTCTCTGTATCTTATAATCGTCAGGTGCTAATTCAACCAAATTCCATTTTTCTAGCATTTCTTATACATCGTGTTTTTTTTTGTTTTTCGTTAAATTCGACACGCAGTTAGGTTCATCATCAGGAACCATCCAGTATATCGCTTTTTGTATAATAATACCTAGGATAACTGTAGGGGTTAAGAGCCTAAAGTCTTAGAGAAATTGATTGTTTTTGAACTAAAGCATCTTCCCTTAAAGTTAACGGAATTCAATAAAAACAGGGTGTATATCTAGAAACATCATCCTTCATTTGCCTGCCCTTATCCCAGTCATTTGAGGTCGCAGCTGTCCTTCTCTTCCATACCTCTCTATCGCCCGCCATCACATCATTCACATGCATTCGTTCCATCGTCTTTCTCACAGTCCATCCGCCTTTTTCTCGGTTTTGGTCACACTAACTTTTGCCCGCAACTTCGCTCGCGTTACATTCGAAAATTGCGGAACAAACTTCCATACAAACTCCCACCCCGCATTTTAGGAAAGCGAGGGGTCAAAAAGAGACAAAATCACGTCAATTCCTTACTCTGTTTTGCCGTGAAAGACGGATAAACAAAAACACACACTTTCCCATTTATAATAACGCCAAACGAAAACGATACATAGTATGTATTATATCTCTACTGGTATAGTTCGACTCGCACGCTTCACAGTCAGAATACACACCGGCACAAATAAAATGGCCGTGGCAGTGGCAACCAGGTGATAATTCGACAAATTGTTCAGCACCACGCTAATGTCAACACAATTCTTTATTGCCGATACAATAACTTGCTTCGAGCTTCCTAGTTTGGTATATTTTTCACTTTTTATTTTTTTTTTTATAGGACATTCTTACACAGATTGACTGAGGCCCACGGTAAGCTCAAGAAGGCTTGTGCTGTGGGTACTCAGACAACGATATATATAATATATAAATACTTATATACATAGAAAACATCCATGACTCAGGAACAAATATCTGTGCTCATCACACTAATAAATGCCCTTACCGGGATTCGAACCCGGGACCGCGGCGCAGCAGGCAGGGTCACTACCGACTGCGCCAGACCGGTCGTCGTCCACACTTTGACACAATATATGTGATATAATATAATACATATAATATATACATATATAGAATATTGTTTTTTTTTTCTCGTCTGTTTTTAATCTGTTTTTTACTATTTATGATGCTATACCTATTGTTTAGTTTCACAGTGCCTTGGTTTTACTGTTATGTTGTGTAACTTATTTGAATAATAAATAAATAAATAATATAATACATATGTAGACGGTCAAGCAAATCGTGTCATTAAAAGAGGTGGCTGAAAAATGTAGGCCTCGCCGGCCAATGAGGAGGCACATGACTTTTTATCCCGCCAGGCGGCGCCTGTGCAAGTGTCTAGGCATGTCACTGTCATTCATATGAGAGAGAAAAAACATATCATCTTCTCGCTCTCACGTATGGACTAATAGGGTCGCGCCATCTGTCATAACCTTTGAATGTGCCTCCTCATTCTATTTATAAACCTTGATGTTGGCGGAATCATCGAGAGGCGAAATATCGCATCTTTATTTATTACAACTTATTACAACGAAGAAGAAGTGGAAGCATGGGCACGCGTTGGGCAGACAGAATAACGTCTGAGACAAAGACCACTTTGCAAACTAGCATGCACCGGGCCCATGATCGAGTGGCGTGGAGACAACTGGTGAAGAGCATCCACATTCGTCACGTCCCTCAGCCATGAGGATACGACAAAGAAGAAGAAGAAGATTACAACTAGCTTTTGCGTTAGAAAGAGACCAAAATACATATGTCACTCTCTATCCCTTTAACTATCTCCACTTTAAAAAATCACGTCTATTCGTTGCTCCGTTTTGCCGTGAAAGACGGACAAACAAACAGACACACACACTTTCCCATTTATAATTAGTACTAGCTTTTGCCCGCGGCTTTGCTCGCGTTAGAAAGAGACAAAACCGGCCAAAAGCGTGTCGGGCCACGCTCAGTGTAGGGTTCCGTAGTTTTCCGTATTTTTCTCAAAAACTACTGAACCTACTTATCAAGTTCAAAACAATTTTCCTAGAAAGTCTTTATAAAGTTCTACTTTTGTGATTTTTTTCATATTTTTTAAACATATGGTTCAAAAGTTAGAGGGGGGGGGGACGCACTTTTTTTTACTTTAGGAGCGATTATTTCCGAAAATATTAATATTATCAAAAAACGATCTTAGTAAACCCTTATTCATTTTTAAATACCTATCCAACAATATATCACACGTTGGGGTTCAGTTCAAATTCAGTCCCCACTTTACATGTAGGGGGGGTACCCCAATAAAACATTTTTTTCCATTTTTAGGGTTCCGTAGCCAAAATGGCAAAAACGGAACCCTTATAGTTTCGTCATGTCCGTCTGTCCGTCTGTCCGTCTGTCCGTCTGTCCGTCTGTCACAGCCGATTTACTCGGAAACTATAAGTACTACAGTGATGAAATTTGATGGGAATATGTGTTGTATGAACCGCTACAAAATTATGACACTAAATAGTAAAAAAAAGAATTGGGGGTGGGGCCCCCATACATGTAACTGAGGGATGAAAATTTTTTTTTCGATGTACATACCCGTGTGGGGTATCAATGGAAAGGTCTTTTAAAATGATATAAAGTTTTCTAAAAAACATTTTTCTTAAAGTGAACGGTTTTTGAGATATCAGCTCTCAAAGTCGTAAAAAGTATGTCCCCCCCTCTATTTTTATAACTACGGGGTATAAAATTCTAAAAAAAATAGAGGTGATGCATGCTAATTAACTCTTTCAACGATTTTTGGTTTGATCAAAGTATCTCTTATAGTTTTTGAGATAGGTTGATTTAACTGTAATTTTGGTTAAGTTATTGGTTTATTATATTTGCTGCTACGGAACCCTTTGTGCGCGAGCCCGACTCGCACTTGGCCGGTTTTTTATTTTTGCACTTTGTTGGCGTGATTTATATACATATTGGTACCAAATTTCAGCTGTCTAGTGCTAACGGTTACTGAGATTATCCGCGGACGGACGGACGGACGGACGGACAGACAGACATGGCGAAACTATAAGGGTTCCTAGTTGACTACGGAACCCTAAAAAGTAGCCTATGTCACTCTCCATCCCTTCAATCATCTCCACTTTAAAAAATCACGTCAATTCGTCGCTCCGTTTTGCCGCGAAAGGCGGACAAATAAACAGACACACACACTTTCCCATTTATAATTAGTATGGTTTATCATTTAAACTCGATATCTCTCACGGACCAGCCAAATTATATAATAAATAGGTACCTAATACCTACGCTCACTAGTTTAATCCAAGCCTGGCCAGAAATATATGACTATGCGCCATGTTGCGGAGTTTCATTACAACTATTTTCTTTTCTAATGAACACAAGTTAAATTATAATCTATTGAAAATATTTCAACTTGTGCTGTCTTAAAGTAGTCACACTACTATGTATATAAATTAAAACCGAAATAAATTACACATATGAAAGAAAAAGTGACCAAGTCCTCTGGTGCCTGAGGCTGGAATCGAACCAGCGTACTCTCCAATCGCGGGAGATGCCTCTTTATCCGCTCGGCCACCCAGGTCACAGCTGTCGAGGTCGAAATTATCTCTCATAATAGTAATCTATACAAGGACTCCATTCCATTTTTTCATTTGGTTCGATTCCAGCCTCAGGCACCAGAGGACTTGGTCACTTTTTCTTTCATATGTGTAATTTATTTCGGTTTTAACTATTTTCTTCATAGTATACTGATCTGTTACCCCATACATCATAATAACAGCGCCCTCTTGACAATAGTCATATATTTCTGGTCAGAGTGGTCAGGCTTTATGTAATGATAGTCCATTTACAATGAGGTGTCTAATTATTTATTGGCACATACTTATTTTTGGCTTTAAATCGGTTAGTGGTTGAAATTAATTCAGTTATGGTAAAACGTTTTAGCCTTGACCTTCTAAATACCGTTTTTTCAGATCTGAAATTTTATAACCTCAAAAATAATCGTAACGTTGTTCCTTTAAAACAAAAAAGTCGTTATTTATAGGTAAAATTTTATTAGTACATATGTCAATAACCTAAGCACAAAATAAAAATTTTGAAAAAACCCCCGACCGCGACATAGTGGACCGATTTTCATGAAACATGGCTAAGAACACTCCCGACTAACTCAGCTTTCAAACAAAAAAACTAAATCGAAATCGGTTCATCCGTTCGGGAGCTACAATGCCACACAACACAGACAGACAGACACATCAAACGTAATAACACCCCGTCGTTTTTGCGTCGGTAGTTAAGAAGATGAGTATTTTATCGCATTCGGTAATACGCCATTGCCAAGCGTGTTCAGTAAAGCCCTACCATTTGTTTTATCACAAACAGCCTGATATGCCTCTTCAACGGAAAAGCACCTCAACTCTATTTGTCTATTACATCTCTTACACCGGTCAAATCTTACATGAAAATCGGCTAAAAAAACAAAGTGTGATGTAAAGCTGGATTTTTGGTATGTTATTTAGAGTCCTTGGGGGAATGTAAGACTACATTTTGCAAGCAAAAAAAAAGTGTGCTAACTTCGTAATTTAAAAAAAAAAGGAAAAAAATCGGACATTTTTTGATCTTTATTTTTTTATTAAAAAACTATGCGTTTTTGGTCAAAAGTTGCTTTGTAATGTTGAAAGCGCATTAAATTTCAAACAGTTTGACATCTTTTTTATCAATATCCATCAAATAGTTTTCGAGATATGAAGCGTCAAAAAAGGTTAATTTTTGACGCATTTATAAAATGTAGCATTTTGCCAATATTTTTAAACAAATATCTGCAAAATACTTCATGATATGATATATATTGCAATATAACATTGTATAAAATTTATTTTGCTTTAGTTTTAGTGCAAATAAAGGTCAGTAAGACGAATAGTTACTTTGGTAAACAAAAAAAAAATCTATAAATAGAGAAGCCAAGAGTCTGGTAGATTGGTTAAGGTAAAATAGTTTACGCTAAAAGTTTTAGGTTGAAAGTGCTATCTATTCGATCTTACTTTCTTTGATATCCGTTTATCTGAAAAAATTGTCTAAGCTAACTTTGCATCGATTTGACTATTACTAATGAAGAAATAAAATACAGTAAAATTTTGAAGTTTAGTAAATTAGAAAAATAAAACAGAATTAGTTACATTTTACTTTTCCTTTTTGAGGGTCCTGGTTCTGCATCTTGATGGCACAACTCCTGTAGTGATAGAAAGTCCACTTGAGTTGTATTTGACCACCAATTGCTGTGGAATAAACTACGGGAACGGAAAGCGCCCACGCCAATTATTAAGATACTGGAGAAGTGGTATTCCCAGCAGAAGAACGTAGTAAGATGGAAGTCAACTCTGTCCACAGCCAGCGGGCTAAACTGTGGCGTGAGACAAGGAGGCAGTATGTCTCCGGCTCTCTTCAGCGTGTACATGGATGGGCTGTCGCAGGCTTTGACCAGTACCGAGGTTGGCTGCTCCATCAATGGACAAATGATAAATCACATCGCATATGCAGACGATATGGTCCTACTAGCACCATCTGTGGGAGCTATGCGTAAATTACTTGCAGAATGCGAGAGATACGCCAGCCAGCATAACATGAGATACGATCCGGACAAGTCTGAATTTATGCTCATGGAGGCAGCACATATGCCCACACATGTACCACATCTTTTGCTTGATGGAGTTCAATTGCGGAGAGTACACGAAGTCAAATATCTTGGCCACATCTTGTTGTCCAGTTTAAAAGACCAGGAGGACATAGAAAGGCAGAGGCGAGCCACCGCAGTAAGGGCAAACATGTTGGCTAGAAGATTTGCCAAATGTAGTGACAGCGTTAAAAGACAGCTGTTCCTCAGTTTTTGTACAAGCGTGTATACTGTCGAGTTATGGTCCGACTACACCTGCGCGGCTGTGAGAGACCTGCGCGTGCAATACAACACATACTATGTACTGATATTTCGTTAAACGGAGAATACTATGATTCGGGCACGTCCACGACAACGCTCGTGAGATTACATCGATGTTATTGACCCTCAGTGATATGCTTTAAAAACCAGTCCGTACAAGAAGAATTTCGGTACAATCTGATTCAATTACTTAATGAGGGTTTTCTACTCGTAAATATTTTTTTCCGCCAAGCGGCGATCCGGAGGTCTTTCTGACCGTAAACTTAACTTACTAAATAAATGTTGATTTGATATACGCAAATATGTGTCTGAGTAATACTTGAACAGCTCCCAAATAATAATAATTCGTTCTCCGCTACGCCTCCTGTAAATATATGTAAACTAACCCATTTGGCCATTACCATCCACCGATTATTTCTGATCCAGTTATACTAGACTTATGATATAATCCTATTTTTTTAAATAACTCGCACTCTTTTGGTCTTAAATGAAAGCTAGTGAAATTTATCTACATCTTTATTTTACAATTTATGTAATAGACTGAGTTGTTTTGCTGATATCTGTCTCAAAATATTAGCAAAACGAATATTTTAATAGAAAGGGAAAAATGCTCTTTTTTTGACGCTTCATATCTCAAAAAATTATTGACGGACATTGATAAAAAAGATGTCAAACTGTTTGGAATTTAATGCGCTTTCAACATTACAAAGCAACTTTTGACCAAAAATGCATATTTTTTTAATAAAACGGCAAAAACCAAAAAAAGTCTGATTTTTTTACTTTTTTTTTTAAATTACGAAGTTAGCACATCATTTTTTTGCTTGCAAAATATAGTCCTACATTCCCCCAAGGACCCCAAATAACATACCAAAAATGCAGCTTTACATCACACTTTGTTTTTTTATTTCTCTTTTTGACCAGTGTATCTTTAGCACTCGCCTATTACGGTGATTTACATCGTGTCATTCGCATTGACGCCTGAATTTGCTAAATATAACCTTAAATAGCATTAAAATACGACGCGCGCACGTCTTCGGGAATGGCGCGTTCTATAGTCATATCTATCATGTAACATGTCACTTTGAAAGCTGATATCAGCTCACCCGAAATAGCTATACATTAGTCAATATTGATTTTAGCAAGGTTATTAGACCTAGGTAATTTTGCAAAGACTGAGATGAAGCGTGGAAAACGCAGAATAAAAAAATCAAAACCTTATTTTTTTCAATAAAAACGTAAAAATATGCACTAATCGTACATAATTACATAGGTAGTAGTTTGTGTTAATTCGAAAAAAGTCATTGTTTTGTACATAATAATACAATTATAGGTACACAACCCGAATATAACATTAAATTTAAGTCACAGTTTAAAACAATGTATATTGTAATACAGTGGTTTAGTGTAAAGTATCTGACGGCAAATGTCATGATAAATAATACTAGGAAGTTATAAAGTGCATTTATTGAGCCATTAAATTTATTTTTTAATATCTCTAATTAAGAAACTAGTTTCTTAGAGAAATTATTTGTCATTGTCCTAAAGAACCTTCCCTTAAAGTTAACGGAAATCAATAAATACACGTTGTATACCGGCCGCCAGTTTGTTCGACTCATCAAAGAGTTACGTATGAATAGGAACGCGTTTTGACCGTGACAACGAGAAGCGCACGCGTCCGCTCGCTAACCATTACGATAAACTGACTTATATCAGTTATTGGTGTTATATCATAATCTGTGATAACTAGCATTACTAGCAAGCAATATAATGCATTGCCGATAAAAAAAAAGCGAAGTTATTTTGGCCGAGTGGTAAGCGTGAATCAACGTAAAAGTAACGTGAGTCACGACTTCATTGAGTTTTTATTTGAACTACTGCAAATGAATAGAATAGAATAGAAAAAAACTTTATTCAGGACGCTTAAACAATATAAATTACAAAAACATGACACAAAAATTGAAAAAAACGTCACTGAAAAGTTTCCACTCAGCTTGGTGTCAAGGTACCTATTATTTTTGGATAGTTTGACGCTGGTCTTCCGTGGCAACCCTTCCTTTACATACAAACGGAACAAATATGTATAATTTACAGGATATAATAACATAAATAAAGGACCGATGCATATCTCGGAAAGTATATATTAGAGATAGATTATCACTATCATTACAACTATCACATGCATCGTAAATAAATGGAACATGCCATAAAATCGTGACTCATGTTACCCTTGCCGCGGATTGACCCGTAAGCAAAGAGGATCGAGTATTATAGAGAGTTACTGTCGAAGTAAAATGTGTAATCACAGTGCATAGACTGCCATCTCTTGACACAGGTTTAAAACTTTTGAACCTCAGTTTTGACAATTTGGCCCATATTCTTAGCTTAATATGTGTTAAAATGTCAAATATTAATATAAGCGCTATCTAGCTGAGCGTACCCCAAAGGTGTAATGCCATCTAGCCCACCTTACCTTTTTCTCTATGGTTCCGAGGTACGTTTTTTTCTTAGACTTTATCTGTCTATACGGAGTTACATATGTCTTTGCCCGTAAGTCCTGTTAGGCTAATGGTCCTGCTTGTGTTCCAAAACCCAGTAAGAACATTTACCATAGACTTGGTAGAATATAGAGAGGAATACACGCGCCCACTCGCTAATTATTACGATAAACTGAAATATATCAGTTATTGATGTTATATAATATTCAGTGATAACTGGCATCACTAGCAAGCAATAAAGTGCATTGGCGGTATAGCGAAGTTATTATGACATTATGAAAACGACCTGGGGCCCGTTTCTCGAAAGGTACAAGCCTTGTATTACAAGTGTGTTTCCATGACAACCCATACGATTTGACAGTTCGCGCACTTGTAATACAAGGCTTGTAACTTTCGAGAAACGGGCCCCTATTGGCCTAATGATTTGACTCTTTAGGGTTCCATACCTAAAAATGGAAAAAACGGAACCGTTGGTCCACTCGTGGGTTTGTCTGTCCGTCTGTCACAGTGGTCACAGCCAATTTTCACCGGAACTGCTAAAGTGAAACTTGAAATTTGATATGTACATACACGGTACACATACCCGTATGTAAACCTAAGCCTGTGAGGGCTGTGACCCAAAACGACCTTCAAAAATCCGGACAAATTTTAAAAATATTAATATTGTTGCTTATAAACTTTAATCATGTATGTAGGTAGATAATCAATCAGTTTTAATAACTTGTATACATAATGGCGTAAAACAATGAATTAAACTTTTTTATTACTATAGGTACAAATAATCTGGCTAGCTACCTGTCATACAGTGTTAGCGTTTTCCACCAATCCTAAATTATCTGCTTATACATAATTATCTACTCTGGTAATACTAACCTAATATATAGCACCTTATAGGCCGAGGAAGTACCTAGGTACTTGCGTGCCTACTTGCTTACCTCGCATACGAAATAATACAGTCTGTTCGAAAAGTGAAGAGTCGTGAAATGTATGAGTCCAATACATTCCACGACTCTTCTTTTTCTCTCTCTAAGTTATATTATTGAATTGAATTGAATTATTTATTTCAGGTATTGTACCCATATTTGTATTAGTAACATTTTTTTTCTTAAAGACTAATGTTAGTGTAGGAACAATAGGAACATATCAAATTAATTTAAAATTAAATAATAACAAATAAATTAAAAAAGAAAAATAAAAAACGTAACATAAATAACATTAGGTATTTAAAAACATTACATTTCAAAACACTACTACAATAAGTCACTCAATTTTAATTAAACTAAATAATAATTATTATCAAATTTTAATGTGCATTTCATTCCATTTGCGCATAAAAGGACAGAGAGACTCATACCTGCAGACAAACTGTAGATGCAGTTTTGCAGGGATATGTTTTAATTATAAGTCCTATACTGTAACTAATAATAACAATAAATAAAATAAAAGTAAAATTTGGATGATAATGCATTCAAGATCGTGCCAGGGCCCCCCGACAGCCTGCGCATGAGAGACGCCACTCTCTTGCGGACGATTGCGTGAAACCCGTCCGTGCGCGCGTCTGCGAACATCCCCGACGCGCTACAATGCCGAGGCAGCCCTAGCAGGATCCTGAACGCATTATTATATTGTACGCGCAGGGTATTATATGAACGCTGCGTATAACTGGTCCATAGGCTACAGGCATAAAATGACTGGCAGAATGCTTTAAAAAGGGTTATTTTAACCTCCCTAGTGCACTTCGAAAACCGTCTAGCCAGCATATTACACCTGACAGCCAGTGCCCTGCGCTCTCTCTCCATATCTGCATCGTCAGTAAGGTCCTCGGTCACCCAGTGTCCAAGATATTTAAAGGACTTCACATGGTTCAATACAACACCAGAAAGTTCAAGCTGAGGTATCGGGTATGTTTTGTTGCCTGCTTTATATAATATAATATTATATAACATAAATCCAACTAAAGTTGAAAGTCAAGATTTATGAAATAAACTAGTTGAATTTGTGTTCCTAATTAAAAGCGGTTTGGTTGCCATAATTATTTAATTTATTACACATTATGAGGTCATCTACAATTCTATATTATACTTCTTAAGGATAAATTTGTGCTAGCGCTAAATGCCCTTCAATTATTAATGATTATAATGAATTATGATATCGTATTCAAATGAGCTTTAAATTTTGTGACTTGAACAGGGAAATATGGACTTTTTTACTTCAAAAATATGTACACACAATATCAATGAAGTAAAGTGCATGATTGTGGAGATATCTTTGAGATGATCGGACAATAAGTTATGCAAATCATACTGTATTCTGTCCGTAAGATGCAATCGTGAGAAAGATGTGTGATCCGAAGCTATTCATAATAGCACAGACAAGTTAATACATAAGACTACGAATCGTAGATAGACAAGAAATTGAAGTACTTATTACTTATTTACTCACTCTGAGGTATTTAAAGGACTCGGAGGAGCGCCATCTATCGGTACTGATATCAAGAATTAATTCGGCTTAGGGTGGATAATTGTTTTCTATTCATTCTAAGTCGGTCCTGGATTTCGAACCCATCAATCCCGGCTAGGGCATTTATTTTGTGTGATGAACACGGATATTTTTTCTTGAGTTATGGATGTTTTCTATGTATTATTTATCTATATAACTATCTACATATATCGTCGCTTATCACCCACAGGTCTGCTTAGTTTGGAGCTAGGTTAATCTGTGTTGTCCTCCAATAATAAAAAAAAAATTTCATGTCTAGTACCGCGAGTAGTACCTAATACCTTCTACCACTATTATTTGGCAAGACATTATATCAGACATTAACACTATCAACAGTCTTAATTATCTGATTGTCTCTGCTGGTAGCCATTCAGGAAATAACAAGGCTTGTAATTGAATTACACAAAACAACTTGATAAAATTGGTTTCGCCAATTTTGTTCCTCCTCCAGAAACGTTAACAATAAAGTTTTTTCTCAACGTTAATTATAAGTTATTTTTGGCTGTTATTTTGAATATAGAACCATCTAAAATCGTTGGCTGATCATCATTTGATTGTGACAAAAAATAACTGCGCCGCTTCAAAACTACATTTCAATATTTTTTACCATACGGACGTATGTTATTAAACATTGTTTACGTTCAGAAAACATAATTAGTTACTATAACAATTAAAAAAACAATAAGAAGAAAAACTATAGCTCATCACGGTTTATCGAAATCTTAATCTAGGATTAATTACCACTAAAACCACGAGTACCTACCTAATATGTAATTAGACGTTCCGCCATTTTGAAAAAAAAAATGTATATCATATCATTGATACCCCACACAGTACATCGAAAAAAAATTTTCATCCCTCAGTTACATGTTAGTGTCATAATTTTGTAGCGGTTCATACAACACATATTCCCATCAAATTTTAATTGTGACAGACGGACAGACGGACAGACGGACAGACGGACAGACGGACATACTATAAGGGTTCCGTTTTTGCCATTTTGGCTACGGAACTTACCTACTGGTCCAGTTCCAGCAAGTAAGCAATGTTGTTTCCAAGAACCTATTTCGAGACATTCCACAACTACGTCCCTTACGAAATGTCATTCTTCAAATTTTTCTGAGACCGCTAAAAAGCGATTTTGTGTCTGACAATATTTTTATGACTTGGCTACCAAAAGAGCAGTACTTATCCATACTAATATTATAAACAGGAAAGTGTGTGTGTCTGTTTGTTTTTCCGTCTTTCACGGTAAAACGGAGCGACGAATTGACGTGATTTTTTTAGTGGAGATAGTTGAAGGGATAGTCTCCTATATCTACAAAAAACATCGTCACTGTCGTGACAATAGTTGCAATTTGTGAAACAGGGCCCTGATCTTTTCGTAACGTCCTTATCTCAACAAATATACAGTATACAGTAAAACATTGCTACTGTATTTACAAGATGATAATCGTGTCTCAATAAACGAGTCCAGTACCACTACCACGGGTCTCCTACTATTGATTTTTCATTCGTTAAAATTAAGTCCAAGCAGCCATTTATTGGCCTCATCGCTAACGCCGTGTCTTGCGTGGGCGACGGTCGCGCGATGGCCCTTTGAAATATCGACTTCACAAGTAGGTAATGTTGGTACTACATTATACTTACTTTGCGAGCAATTGCGGAAAAAAACACCATATCCATACTAATATTGTAAATGGGAAAGTGTGTGTGTCTGTTTGTTTGTCCGTCTTTCGCAGCAAAACGGAGCGACGAATAGACGTGATTTTTTTAAGTGGAGATAGTTGAAGGGATGGAGAGTGACATAGGCTACTTTTTGTCTCTTTCTAACGCTTGCAAAGCTGCGGGCAAAAGCTAGTTTACTATAAAGACATTTTTTTATTATCTCAACCCTGATTTCAACATCTACGGCGGTAACTTATCGACATATTAGTGCGAGCGACTTGTATAGATAGTATTAGTACTAAGGGCGGCTTTCTACCTTAACTCGTAAGAAATCTTCCCTCAGTCAGTGACTTGTGGTAGGGGTACAAGTAGCAGATTTGAGGCGAGTCAACAGCCATAATGCAATAATGTTATCCAAGGAGCTTATCTTGAGCACACTCCTTCGCACTGAAATTTTATTACCGCCTGATAACGCTCCACGGGGTTCCTAGCAAGGTGAATTTCCATTTTATAGAATTTTGTCGCGTATTCCTACTTCGATCGCTCAGCGATAGGCACCCATTTCTCAAAACTGAAAGTTACAAGTTACAAGCGGAAGTCTCTGCAACTTGCAGCAGCGGCTGGTCCATACAAGCCGATTCCCATGCACCGGCTTGTCTAAAATAGATTACTAGTAAAGTACCTAATTTAATAAAGTAGGTTTCTTTTTGCTCAGTGTTGCCTAGCAGAAATTTTCACCAGCCGCCACTGGCAACTTGTCATATTAGACATTGTGACTATCACTTGTAAATTGTAACTTGTAGCATCGAGAAATGGGCCTCCGACACTAGACTTCGCCATTCGATTCTTCCCTGTGCGATCTGATGCCATTCAGTCTCACGTAGGTCACACAGGTCTTTCTGGACCTCATCGATCCATCGGTACCCGGGGCCCGTTTCTCGAAAGGTACAAGCATTACAAGTGTGTTTCCATGACAACCCATACGATTTGACAGTTCGCGCACTTGTAATACAAGGCTTGTACTCGTACCTTTCGAGAAACGGCCGGCCCCTGGTCCTTCACACCAAACGTTTTCTAGTAGATCACCAAAGGCAAGCTCTTTTGGCCGTACGAATGTCGTATAGAAATAAGAAAAGTCCAGAGCAGTGACCAGCGCCGATGGTGTAGAGGTAAATTAAATAGCCAAGGACCGCCAAGGAGTGGAATGCCCTGCCTGAGTCTGTGTTCCCACATGAGTACAATCCAGGTCTCTTTAAAGCAAGAGTAATTAGGTATCTCATAGGTAAGCGTGATCCACCGTAGACCGCATCATCACTTACCATCAGGTGTGATCGTGGTCAAACGTCTACCTATTCATACAAAAAAAAAAAAAGCCGCGCAAGCTAAAGTCGGGTTCGATTCCCGGCTCCGCCACCAGTGGACTTGATCGTTTCAGTAATATAAACCATAAAATATTATTCATTAAAAAAAATGCTGCCCGATACTAATAGTTAAAAGAGAAATGCGTAGGTAAATAATTCTAGAATATTATTTACGTACCATAACACTTTAGTCTGCTTTCCGAACTGAAACCAAATGGCTCAAAAACGGTTAAATCTGTCTAGTGTCAGTACGAGTATGTGCTCTGCAATATGTCCTGACAAGGGCTACTAATATCGCATTAAGCTTACATTAAACAGACATCCATTACATTCAAGTGAAATTCTCTCAACCGATGCTCAAGAAACCTTCATAACAATCCGTATGTTGATAACATTGCCCCAGTAAGAGTAAAAACATATCGTATGTGTATATAACTGTAAATGTACACCTTATTTTTATACAATAAAGTATACATTAGTTATCCTCACACGTGTTTGTGTATAACTTAAGAGGAGAGTTCGTTTCAGCTGAATAAACGAGCGGATGTTTTTCAATACCGACCATGAAATTCACATATGTCAGTTTGAGTCTCAACACAATCGCGCTCCACGTAATATTGAAATTGAAAAGTGTATTTGGGTTTTAATCGTTCGGAGATAACATGCGTATATGTGAGTGTGCACGTGAAAACGTCCCACTTTGTCGATTGCTATAAAGCCGCTTTGTCAGTTTATTCATATGAAAATACAAGTAAATCTCGCCTTAATGGTAACCGACACAGTGGGACGTTTTACTATACACACTCACATATAATAATAACATTGGTAGTGAGATTTCCGTTCCACCGCTGTCATCCCCGGTTGTAAGTGCCACTTGCCTTGCCACTCTAGTGCAAGTCCCGCTGCGGTCAAGTCGCTCGCATCGCAACTCGCCCGCTTGACAAACCCGACTCGCTGCGACCGCGGAATTTTTCAATTAAGAGTATTTCAATTAGAGTTTATCAATTTCGCAAACGGTGCGGTCTGCCGTAGGAAGTGAAAATGAAGACGGATTACGCTATGGATGAGATGCAGAAGAGTAAGGGTATTTTACCATTTTTTAACTTATTTTTTATTAATTATAGAATTTCATTTAATTCATTTTTACATACGTAGATGTTGAGAGTAGAAAAGTGTATTTTTGAAAAATATGTACCGGCCTAAAAACTGTGCTGTGCTGTGTCCTTAGCCCTTTACAAATCCTTAAATAAATAAAATCGGAGATCATCCGAGTGATGTCTTTACAAAACCTTCAATAGATATGTTATTCCCATCACTGTTAAAAACTTTAAAAAGTCTCTTGGCGACATTCACTAATTTCATTGTAATAATCATCCTAAATGTTACATACAACATATTTTTAACACTATTTTTGGTACTTTTCGAACCTAATCTATTTCGAGTATTTTCTGATGCTCTCCGGTCACATTTCTGTCATGCATTTGCATAATAATACCTGTTATTGATTGTATACGCAGACGCGCGTATCGAATTGATTAAAAATAACTGACGCTTCGATAAGTCGAATGAGGTATGCCATATTTCAAATACCTTTTATGTTTTTCTAGTAGCTACTTATTTTTAATACGTAAATACTGAAAAAAGATCTCTTTTATCTGCTCACATTGATTAAAATTAATGATCTTCAAAATTAACATAAAATATCTTAAAAATTACTTCGATTAATGATCTTATTAATTTAGAAGACTATTAGCAGATAATAAAGTAATTACTAACTTGAGTAAGTACTGTAGACCCGTATTAGTCGCAACGTGTAGTATTGCTATTTAAGAACAAAATTACTAAGTACATCTTCGAGTACGAGTGATGGATCTAGTTCTTGTTTAGTACCGTTAAAAATAAGACACAGACTTAAAGAATATGCCAGTGTCAAACTCGTAGTAACGTTACAGTAAAAATCCTGCTTATCACGAATTGGGTTGACATTATGATTCTTGTCAAAAAATCTCGGTGGTCTTGACTCGAATGGTCATACCCGATATTTGAGGTGCCTAAAATTATTTATAAATTGGTGGCGTAAAAAAGCGATTATAATGGCCCCCAAGGTACACTTTCAATCATGTAAGCAACTTATACGACATATATTTATGTAGGTACTTACCTGTTAGGTTCAAATTCTGAATTATAATATCAATTATGATCAATATAAACGAATCTTTACAGCTATTTTCTTTCTTAAACGCTAATAATAACGTTCTCATCTCAGAAATTAAAAAAAAGAAAAGTAGTTATATGTATTTCTTGCAGCCTCAAATGTGAGCTGGAAGCGAATGCCTTCTGGCATTAAGTTCGCCTTTTATACAATTTTGACTGTGCTTATTGCAAAGTTTAAATAAATAGATATGTAAATAAATACGTGTTGATATCATTACAATATTACTCTACAATATTTCTCGGAGAAAACTGCTACTTGAGTGCTACTACTTATATTTAAATCATGTGTAAGAATTATTTAAATTTCGAAGCGTTGAGTATTTTTCAATAATATTTATGCTAGGCAGCAAACACTAAGAATAAATCTTTCTAATTCATCGTTATAAATCTAAGACAAATACCGTTTTCGAATAAATATCTACAAATGCAAGTGAATAATTAAATATCGTATGTCGTCAGATTGCGTGAGAACATCTCGACTCTTGTTTCGTAGTCGTTTTTCTCGCTGTATTTCTAACACGATGGGCACTTTTACTATCTCTATATTTTTACTAATTCCTGATGCTTTGAATCCATTTTCATCCCTTTAGGCGTTGAATTTTAACTCTTTCCTGACCCTTTAGACAACTTGCCTTGTCTGGGGGCTGATATCGAGTAAGGATATGACCTGGTTAATCTAACTACTTAAGGTTAAGTATGTTGTCTGTAGAGGACTATGGCTCATCGTACACAAACATATTTTATATAATTACTGTCATAAATACTTAAATATACACTATGATATAAATCTTAAAAACTAGAAAACATTTTATGGACAACGTGTCCTGTTGTTTCACATCTATAAGTAGTGTAGGATTTGACAAACTTACGAACTTGCATGCAATGTTAGTTTCAGTGTACACTGTTGAGGTTTCATAAGGGCAAGCCGACACTAGCGCCACTTTAGATACTTTGTTATATCTTCAGAATTCTGTTCTGTATTGCACTACGTATTCCGGTGTGTGATTCGGCAGACTCTTATTGGCCCGCCAAAATACCGCACCCTTAGTCCAGGAGTTTGCACTTGCGAATCTTGCGATGCTAACCAATATTCCTAAATAACCCTATCTCTTCTCCCCAGGGACCAGCTCGATCCTCGGCCTGTCGGACGTGACCGACAACAAGCTGATCTGGCGCCAGCTGCTGGCTGAGCTGATCGGCACCTTCCTTCTGACTTCCATCGGTGTGGCGTCCTGCATCGCCATCGGTGGCACTGTTGGGAACATCACCAGCATCGCGCTTGCCTTCGGTCTGCTGGTCGGCACTATTGTACAGGTATGTCTTGTATTATTAATCAGTGGCCGTATCATGGTCGTATTTTTGACATTTGTCATATGATGCGTCACTTTCACACTTACATACTTGTTAGAACATGAGAGACATGGTGACTAAAGATAGACAGCCGTCCATCTTAGGGTTAAGGTGTCGTTAAAGAACATTTCATGAGTTGTTATCTGTTTTACGTATGAGCATTTTGCTACGATTTTTTTGCGTAATTCCGACAGGATAAAGTCAGATATCGCATGTCATATCTGCGGGGGCCATTTTGGCAATTTATTTAGTGTAACTGAGAAGTATTTCAAAGACACTTATATTTGTGGGGAAGATGGTGTTAGGTATCAGAGCATTGCATGAGTTGGCAGACAATTTTACTTAAGAGCATTTTGCAATGAACTTTTTGCTTTTTCCGAAATAATAAAGTTAGATATGTTATACCTGCGGGGACGGCCATTTTAGTCATTTATTTATTGTATTTAACTGAGAGTGATTTTTATGGGATAAACTTATACAGGGAAAACGGTGTTGGGTATCAGATCATTTCAAGACTTAGTTTATTGATATGGCCCTAACAGAAGATCAGGTTGGCCCTCCCAGGCTGACACCATGCTGAGAGGACCATTTCGGGGCAAATATGTGTTTAACCTCCTTGTTGTGATAATTTTATGAGTAAACAATATTAGGTTGTTCTTTTGAACGTGTAGTTTTTTCACTTTTGTCTTATTTCTATTTCTGTTATGAGTAGGTATGATTATTTTATTACGCGTTTTATGTGGCAGAATAAAAGACGACTTTAATTCTTCGGCAAATTCATATTTATTTATTTATTCATGTTTAATTATTTTGCAGATTCAGAGACTGACTAATCTGATATGTTTGTTGATGTTTAGGAGATATTTGGTGGGCGTGAGAACTGAGTAGTATTTTTATTGTTAGGCGTTTTTCAATCGGATTTTATTACCGACTTGTTTTTGCGACGTATGTAAGTGCGATATAATAGGTACGTATACATAAATTGAGAAACAAATGTCTATCATTCGTATTTTTTGTACATACTACTTACATTTATGAGGTAGCTTGTTGATTTTTTTAACCGTTTGCTTTAAATACAAGTATAAGTCAACAAAAACGTACCGTAATTTGTTGTAAGTAGGGTTCGCGGGGGGAGTTGGGTTACGAATGGGGAGAGAAGGGATAAATGGGCACCCGCATTGGGATTTTTAGGCTACGCTACTGTTACAGAAATAATTTACTGAAACGAACCAGAACCTTCGAAATGCTATAGTTAACGTTAGTATTTTGCTTAGTGCGTAATTGCGTACGAGTATGTATATCCGTGACGAGTGGTTCTTTTGTTTTATTCTATTTTATCATTTTAAAACGTACCGTTACAAGCATCTGTTTAAGTAGCAAAATAAACAAATACCGTCACGTAACTTCTTTATATGCTTCCTTCCGTGTAATCAGCCAGTGGCGTCGTTTATCGCAACCAGTTTGGCTCGGGTTGAACTGGAACTATTAGACTAATGCGAGCCACAATAGGGCCATAATTGAAGTCGGCAGTTAGCTTCCTCCGCTTTCTAAGGAAAGTCCATCCTCATGTGATATGAAAGTTAGGGGGAGCGCGGGAGAAGTGGACTATAGGGATAGTTCTATATGTATTTACGAGAAGTCGATTGAGAGTTAATACCTTTTTAAAGTACAGTTTAATTTACTCAAAACATTTCATATAATCCATTTAAGTAGTACATCTTTACGGCAGTTTTTACTCTTATATAACTTTTTTACCCTTTTTTGACTCCGATGCTCACAAGAAAATGCGCAGCGCGTTCTTAATGGGTTTTTAATCATTGATTAAATGCATATTCATAAAATGAGTTTCGTCTTATATATCAAGATAAAATAGTTTAATCGAGTATTTAATGACAAGAATAATTCAGACTAATGACCGTTCTTCGAACCTATTAGTTATGAAATAAGTTTATTTAATTTTTAAAAACTGAGTTTTACGTCAAACGTATGATATTAAAAATTACTTAATAAGACATTAATAGTGATAATTGGATAGATTTATTTTATAGAATATTTTTTATACATATGATTTGCCCGCCATGCGAAGTACTTTAGGTTTAGTAAGGTAGCAGGATCGATGATAACTTTATAAGATTATTAGTAATAAATAACAGGGTACATAACTATTGTTATTTGCTAGTGTCTTTCTTACCCTAATGTTCCTCCTACCCTACCTGACCTTACTGTTTTTGTGTTTTATTGTATTAGAAATGTTATCTTACCCGACCCTAAGAATATATTATATATCATCATCCTCATTGCGTTATCCCGGCATTTGCCACGGCTCATGGGAGCCTGGGGTCCGCTTTGACAGCCCTAAGCCCTGGCCCTAAGAATAAACATGTACCTATTATGTATATATGTACCTATGATATAAAAATAGCGCTATCAGTGTTCACTTTCAAATGAATACTCGCTACGCTCGCGGTTCCATATTGGAATCTTTCTCTTGCTTGGGTATCAATATTGGCAAATGCGGTTTAACAACTTTAAAAACAAAAAACTAGTCTATCCTTAATTTCCACGGAATTTCTGTTAATTAAGTCTTTTTTTTAACGTTATTACTTATTAATAAATAAATTTGGACCAAGAAAAAAAATAGTCATTATTTTCAATCATGCATATGGATCGTTTGGGCATGGAACGCCACATTATTCACAAGACTTGTATAAAACGCTACCGGACTTATCTATCACAATCGCGAAGAGCCGACGTAATCTTCCCGCATACAGAGATACAGACGAACAAACAGACTGACATCTCACTTGCACTGTAAATATGATAAAGATTCTTAGTAGGTTTTTAAAGAGTTGCGTAAATATTTTGATGTGCCTATTGCAGTTTTCAAGAGTGACAAGGTAAAAAATGCTTGTATGAGTGAGATATGACAGGTCGACTGTTCGCATTTTTGACAGGCGGTAACTGTGAGGTAACCTAGAGGGAGTGGCCATACTGTACGATAGTACTCTTTATTATACTGTGGTTTTGGTTTAAAAAGAAGTGGCATCGGCCCGGCCACATGACTTCCATAAGTATTCGACATTTTATTTCATTCAAGCATAATATTTACCCTTCTGAGCTAGACAGCCACATACGTTCAAATAGGTCGAATAAGTAAGGTACAGCGGGGCAATTACGACAGGGGACAATTTTCAACTACTCGATTTTTTTCCATGTTTAACAGTTCTTGCTTTATTATATAGTTAGAGTGTCCACTGGTCATACATGGCACGTGTGCTCAGTAGATACATGTGGAACTCAAGTTGATAGTGGAAAAAAATTGATCAGTTGAAAATTGCCCACCAGTCGCAATTGTCCCGCTGTACCTTTCGTTAATTAACTCGGAAAGCGTTAGATTAATCCGTGGAAGCTAACGGATGAGCTTTCTCTTCGGACACTTCGAGGCTTTACGAGGATTAACGATTTAAAGCTTAAACTACTCTTCGGGACCCCTACCATCAGTTTATGACGATCCGCTTAGTTTTGTATTTTTTTATTCGTTTATTGATAACTAGCTTTTGCCCGCGGCTTCGCTCGCGTTAGAAAGAGACAAAAAGTTGAAATCCCCGAGTTGCAGGCGTCCATAGCTAAAGGTGACTGCTTTCCATCAGGCGGACCGTATATCTGTTTGCCACCGACGTGGTTAAAAAAAACACTTGTGTTTTATAAAATAAAAGTCATTTATTTGGGCCATTTTTTTTTTCAAAGTTGTCCATGTCACTTTTTTGTAACATGGGTATTTTTTACGCGACTAATACTCAGAATCGCGAGCTCTTTCGATCCTGATAGGAGAAAAAAATGTCCCAAGATTTCCATACATTTTTTCCAACCCTCCATTCCGTTACCGCCATACAAAATGTATGAAAAAATGGTAACGGAAGGGCAAAAAAAACCTTGGGACACTTTTTTTCTCCTATTAGAATTGAAAGAGCTCGCGATTCTGAGTGGCAACCACATAAAAATTTCCAATACCAAAAAAAAGTGCGGTGGACAACTTTGAAAAAAAATGGCCCATTTAGATACATAATTTTATTCGTTTCATAATTTAGGCGTTCAAGCTACCGAGAGTACCGAGATACGTATTTTGAACGGTCGAAAACTTATGGTAGGGGTACTGATGCATCTCACATAATATTTTGTAATTAGGTGCTGTCGTATTAGAAACCCGGGAAAAGTACATTATGTCTACCTGATTAATCTTATTTAAGTACCTACTTTAAAACCAGCCCACGAGAAGTAAAGTGAAGTTATATGCATTTTATAGAAGTTTTTTTTTATACTACGTTGGTGGCAAACAAGCACACGGCCCGCCAGATGGAAAGCGGTCACCGTAACCTATGGACGCCTGCAACTCAAGGAGTGTTACATGCGCGTTGCCAACCCATTAGAAACTTGTACACTCCCGTTTTTGTCTAGTGCTATTTGGCTGCGGTCTTCTGTAAGGCGGAGGTACCTACTTCCCCAGTTGGGCTCTGCTCTAGATTCGAGCGAGATGATATCCGCTGCGCTGTGCCCTACCACATAAAGTGGAATATCATTCGCTATGCCCTACCTCCTACTTATCATTCGCTATATCCTACCTCCTAAATACTAAGTTTTTTATTTGCTATTTTATACTTGCGTACAAATTGCTTCTATGAGAGCAATAAGTTCATAATTGAAAAAGTATCATTGTAAAAGTACGTGAAGTCGCCATCAGATATATCGGAGCGGACAGGGCTCTCAAAAATATCTGAACACGCCTCTATTGTCAAGGATTTGGAGTGTGTGTTCAGTGTGCGTAGCCGTTTGCACAAACGCTCACGTTAATGTCTCTTTCGTAGTTATCTATCTCTATCGCTCTGGCGTACCGGCGCGACAGAGCCAGACTACATTTCTGCGGCGTTTCGCATCGCAGAAATGCCATTCGGCTACGGGGCCTGATATTTTTGAGCACCTCGACAGCTACGACTGTACAACAAACGCTAAGCAAAAAAAAGCTTATAAGTAACATTGTTTTTTTGCAAAGGTCTAAGATCATCATAAAGATTATGCTAATTCATGACTACGGCGACCAAAATCATAAAGCACAATCAAAAATACCGGGCACTAAAAAAATAACAATAGATTTTTGAATATTTTTTGCTGTCCGACTGGAGTCTGGACTGGACGATGTAAAATCAATGTCAATCTTTTGATGTCACTACTGGGAGCGTGGGAAACCTATTATTCTGCATGTTTATTGTCATTATTTATAGTACATTTGAACTATATGTACACACAGCAACATACAGGGAGAAACACATATTTAGTTGCTAAGGGGAAAGAATGAACGATCATTCCTCATTGTATCATCAATTATATGGAACTTGCCTGTACTTAATATATATTTTTCACCACACCAACTGGTAAAGGCTTACTTTCCTATTCGAGAACAGATAGCAAAATTGCATTTTATCCACAAGAGTGCGAAGTAATTTCATACAAATTTTAACTTGATGTTGTCACGATTAAGGTCTGAATTACTAGCTAAAAGAGAGAAATGAGTAATCCAAATTCGTGCAAAAAATATTAGTTTATTTAAATGTCGGAAACGGAGACGAAGTTCGGAAACGAGAAATTTAATGATTAAATTTTGAGCTAATTTAGGTCGTAGGTTCTAGTTTTTATAAATTCACACAAAATCCTGTCTACACTGCGGTTAGGTACTCTCGCCTGGTTTGTGCCGTCGGTGGGGGGACGCCCCTCTGGAAATGCAGCCGACCGTAGGTACTCAGGGGCTGTCCGAGGGCTCGGCAAGGGAGGTCTGCTCTGCCTGGCGAGAGTAGCGATGGTGGTGATGTGGCTGTGGTGGAGTCGACACTCCAAATGACAGCCCGAACCTTGGACCCTGGAACGCGTCATCCAAATCCATGAGAAAACAGTCCGGCTGCATGATTTGTGAACATCCTCGGCAAGCGGAAGGAAGAGAAAGCACCTAAGATGTAGCAGTGATGCCGTGGATGTTCACAATCAGAATCGGAGATTACATTTTGGAAAGATGATGCAGCAGTTTACATTTTTTTAAAATGAGGGTGGAAATAAATTCTGATGCAATACCGTTACAACGAAATGATTGTGCAAAATAGTTTACAGTATTTAGTATTTAATAGGTTGATGTTTGAGGAAGATATTTTAAGCACTAAAATTACAACACAAAGTCTTTTAATCTAATAAGCAAGAATTAACTACATCTGAGTTATTAAATGTACCACTTACCCAATTTGGGGTTTATTACACTCGCGTTACTATAAAAATATTAACGTTGAGCACTTCGACGAACGTTTAGAGACGACAAAATATTTAATTGGTTACATGTCGAAACGATACATGTATAAAGACCGATATTAATGTGCCGTGCGTTCTGTATCGAATGAAGATCGGAAATGGTCGCGCGGCTAAGCGCCGCTGCGATATAGGTGTCACCAGATGTGACAAACAAAAGGACTAGTTGCCGGGCCGCTAAAATGTTGCACGCGATATTATTCTGGGAGCGCTAAAACGGCGCCGACGAACACTGTTGCACTTTGTTTGTTTAAAATAGATGTATATTGTAAATAGTTATAAGTATTAGCTTGTAAAATATATAGTTTTAAGAGGTACATTTATTTATGATTTTATTTATTTGAGTGATAATAGTTTCATGTAACGTATAACGTTACAATGTCTTAAGCTGGCTGGTAGAATTTACCTTTATATAATGAATAATGATTTTAAATCATAAATATTGAATAGATTGATGGATTTGATTTAGTTTGATGTTTTATAGTCAGTATTTTACTCGTGTTGGTGTGGTAAAATATTTTGTTTTTCACTCGGTGGCAAAGTTTGTTTAACCTTCGTGCCTTGAAACCCTCGCAACGCTCAAGATTCCACTTTTTGAACCACTCGCTACGCTCGCGTTTCAATATTGGAATCTTTCGCTTGCTCGGGTATCAATATTGGCACGTGCGGTTAAACAACAACTTTGCCCCCTTGTAAAACAAATAACTATTATACCACGCACGAAATAAAACATCGAATAGTTATAAAAATAACATGGATAGTAGTTATTTTTAAACCCAATTGCTATTTAATAAGTCGGAGAGAAAAATATAAAGTAATTGATTGAACAAAGATATAAAGTGATTGAGTGAAAAAATGGCTTTGATATTATTATTATTTTGAGTGGACCGTGACGTCACTCGACACGATTTCGTATTAATTCAATACATATTTAGCGAATTGTTCAAATTCGTTTTGTCAGTTCTTAAAAAGAAGCTGATTTGACTAGAAGGAAAGTAGCCTAATAATTACAAGTCTACTCACAGTCAATACAAAATAATGTTTTGTAAAATACAGAATTACACACGTTGTTTACTTTCTTCGAATAGAAATGGAAATTATAAGTATTACTAATGTTTCGATTTGCCGCACGAGAGATCATCACGCTAGGTTAACTACTACACTTGTTTGTACTTTATTATATATTCTGTGCTACTACTTACTTAAACTACAGCATCTACATAAATTTATTTTTAACAAGCAGAAACGTCTGCTAACGATTCTAAACATTTTTATATTAAAGGAAAAAACCGGCCAAGTGCGAGTCGGACTCGCCCACCAAGGGTTCCGTACCTACAAAACTTTTACGTTACTCACATAATTCTAAGGACTGGGCTAGGCTAGAAGTATAGGTTCTCTAATGAGCATAATTGTGTTTAGCGCCACCTCTCGACGAATTCGCGAACTAATTAGCACAGCTTGCGTGAGGTCTTTTATAATGTTAACCAAATTCAACATTTTTTATTTTATTTTAAAGTAGGTAGGTGTTTCATGTAAAATTTCGTAGCTATAAATTTTAACACCCTTATTCATAAACGTACACTAAAGTATCCAGCCGATAAAGTTCGTTTGTCCCTTTCTATCACACCAATACGTCGGAAAGGGACAAACGAAATTTATCGGCTTGATAACTTTAGTGTACGTTTATGAATAACGGGGTAAGTAAGTATGGTAAACATCAGAAAGGGTGAGTAAAACAATCTGAAAGGTTCTAAGTTTTACTTAAAGGTTTTTTAATCTAATCTAAATTTGGTTATGGTAGCTGAAAAAGTATACAGAATAGTATAACGCAAGTTTCTAGCGGGAAATTACTCATCATTCGCCTGCCCATATCCCATTCATTTGGGGTCGGCGCAGCATGTCTTCCGCTTCCATACCTCCCTATCATCCGTCATTTCATCATTCACTTGCTTTCGCTTCATATCATCTCTAAATAAATATTATTTAGTAAAGTCGCCGTCAATAGAATTTGTGAACAATGTAAACAAACCTTGTAGTCAAAATGTCTTTAATTTTCATTCTAACTCATCAGATACTGGCTAAATCCATGTGTTATTTAATCAATTCATATCAAATTGTGATCCTCAACCTTTGAAATAATAAAATTGTGCTAAAATATTGATATTTTGTATAATGGTTTGTTTACATTGTTGGCAATTTCTACTGACAGCGATTTTAAATACATTATCTATTGTTGTATTTTGCCTTGGACCTTGTAGTACCTATACCTATACTCTTGTATCACTGTATATGCGAACTAAAGCCAAGCGATAAAAGGTAGCTGAATAATGTCAGATTGTACGACAACAAGAGACGTGAGCCGACTGCGCGAATGAGTCGCGCTTTCTTACGACAGAAATTGCTTGACAAATATACCGGGTGCACCTGCCCGGTATTTAATGGACAACCTTTTAACCACCAAGAGGGCACCTTACAGAAAATCGACATTAAGGTTTAGTAAAAGTCGCCTGGTTTTCGAGATTTTCACACTTTTTAAAATTTTAGGTAGTAGGTATTAAAATTTTAAAAATTGTGAAAATCTCGAAAACCAGGCGACTTTTACTAAACCTTAAAGTCGATTTTCTGGACCAGTATAAGATGCCACTCTTGGCAAATAAGGGGTTAAAAGAAAACGAAACTATGGCATTGCAGTGACAGGTTGCCAGCCTCTCGCCTACACCACAATTTAACCCATATCCCATAGATTTTCTGGACCAGTATAAGGTGCCCTCTTGGTGGTTAAAAGGTTGTCCATTAATTACCGGGCACCCTGTATAATATCAAATCGTACGAGAGCAGCGAACGTGTGCAGGCAGCGAAGGGAGCCGACCGCGCGAATGATGAGTTCGCGCGGCGAATCCCACGTGACATCGTCCATCGACACCCCTCCTCCCTCCCGCCCCGCCCGCAGCGGCGCGCGGTGTCTCCGCCCGCCTGTGTATCGTCCTTCAATTTCTTTACATATCGAAACTTATTACTGAAGAAGAAGGTTCAAAATTGAATGAATACAGGTGTATAGATATTTATGTAGCTGACCGTACGATAAAAAGTATAATTCATACACTTAATTGTAAAAATGTAATGTATACGGATTAATGAATTTAATATAGATAGGTAATTATTGATATATGGCAAAACGAACGAAATTGTTTACACCTCCGCAAATAAGTATCTAATGATAATTTTTAATTTACCATGTTACTTCACGTAGGTACTTATTTTACATACATACAACATACATACAATCACGCCTGTGTCCCATGAAGGGGTAGGCAGAGCACATGAAACTACTCAGGTTTCAGTGCCACTCTTGGCAAATAAGGGGTTGAAAGAAAACGAAACTTATTTTAAAAACCCTAAAAATATCTATTGCGTTTCTGCCACAGACCACCATGTGGTTTCTGCATATTCTGCGCTGTGATAGAATTTGCAGAGACATTGCAGAGAGCGCACGCGGATGACGCGGACACCGGCGCGGCGCCAGTGGACGCGTCTGTGTGCGTGAGCTAGGTATGCATACAACTACAACTGCTGTAGGCACCGCCCCCCTCAGTAGATCGATGCGATAACATCGATTTAAACTTCCCTAGCCTCGTGGCACCCACCGTACAACATTTTTGCTAGGGAATTTTGATTCTTATTGTACTTGAGATTGAATTCAATTTCAGTTATTCGAAAAATTTTAGAAACAAAAGAAATTATATTTTATTTGTTTACATGAGAGTTAAAATTCCATTGAAACCATTTATATGTACTTTAGAAAGTATCAAAGTACATTCGGCGCCACGAGGCTAGATAGGTACACTGTCACCTACAAATTCGACACTCAAAAGTGTCCGATCGCTTACCGACCGTCGCCCACGCAAGCCATCGGCTTATCAGTCGCGGTCGTCAGCCGCGTCCGTCAGACGCGTCCCATAATTTGTTTCAAGCTTTATTATACACAAGTTTTCCTTTCAATAGCAATAGCTAACCTAACGCTTGGCTTGAGTAATAAAAACTGTATAGTTAAATTAATGAAATAATATGTATAAGTAGGATATTGAAATCTTCTTTCTTCGTTGAGCCATCACAGCTAACTTTAACTTACAAACGGTCTTAAGCACCTGCACTTCTGAAGGCGCTTAAGTCATTTTTGCTAATAAAAAAAAACCACAACGTTCTATGAACATTGGTCAAGTGCGAGTCGGTTTTTGACTTTTCCATACAAAGAACTCATGAGCGCCTGAACGACTATGATGGCAAAGTTAACGTTTCGCACTTTCAAGACTTTACGTATATATCTCGGAAACGATAAGAGATAGAGCAAAATGGACTTCAGATTTGGGCTTTCGGTGGCACAAATTCTTTGTTTTCGTCAACAGACACCTTCTTTTGGACCGATTTGAATAAAATTTTGCTCAGTCAATTTATAAACGGTCTTAAGCGCCTCCTTTTTAGTAGGAACTTAAGTCATTTTGTACAAATGAAAAAAAAATTGAACAAGTTCTAAAAAGAAAAAGACAGAAATGAATTTCTTTATACCTGTCCAACTCGATTACACAATTTTAAGACGTTTAGTAACTACTTGCAGCGGCAGTGAGTGAAATTCGTAATCTGAGTTTTTTTCTCTTAAGTCCGACTTACGCTTGACTGTAGATTTCTAATAGGTTTTCCTGTAATCTACAGGGAGAGGGCTATCTCGTGTATTTTTTTGAAAATTTTACGCTAAGTAGTTTCGGAGATAAGGGGGGGGGAATGGTCATTTTTTTGCTTATTTTCTGAAATTACTTCTAAATTACCAAAACAAAAAATATAAAAAAAATATATTTCAGATGCTGATAAAATTCTCTTTCATTTGATATGTAACACAATATAGTTTTAATAACTTTGATTTTTAATTTTCAATTTTACCCCCCAAAGGTGACCCCTGTGATTAAATTTCATTTAATTAAATTACATGTCCGTCTTTGGGCCACAGGTTTACATACGTGTGCCAAATTTCAAGTAAATCGGTCCAGTAGTTTCGGAGAAATCGGCTGTGACAGAGGGACAGACAGACACGCGAGTGATCCTATAAGGGTTCCGTTTTTCCTCTTTGAGGTACGGAACCCTAAAAATGGAAAAATTTAGACGTCACCCCAAGACGTGTGTACATAAGGAAAGGCATGGAAAGATTTGCGATGTCCGGCGCGGCTTCCGTAGCTCAATTGGTTAAGAGCCTTGCACGGATTGCAAATGATGCGGGTTCAAGTCTCGCCGGAAGCGTAAATTTTTCCATTTTTTCCTTTAATATAAAAATATCTACATAAATGGTAAATTGTACACCAATAATAAGATAGTGGCTAGTTACTTTCCTTCTAGTCAAATCAGCTTCTTTTTAAGAACTGTCAAAACGAATTTGAACGATTTGCTAATTTGGAATTAATATAAAATCGAGTTTAGTGACGTCATGGACAACTCATTTACTTTATATTATCTATATATCCGACATTCATTAGAAATCGAGTTTAAAAATAACTGCTGTCCATGTTTTTCTTATAATTATCTCATGCTTTGTTACATTATACATGGTATAATTTTTTTATTAAACCTTTTAAACTTCTGTTTTCCTTTTTTTACAGAATTATATTTTTATTTCAATAAACATCACTTTTATTTAAAATTTGATACAATACCTAGGAGCATTATACCTAACTAACTCTAAATCAAACGAGGACCCCTGAGGCATAATGCTTAAGATGCTGGTAGCATTTCCTCGCTGAATAGCAATGCTTATTCGTTAATCAAGGAAGCTGCCAGCTTTTTTACCCCCGTGACATGTCAACCGTTCTTAATCTTATACAGAATCTAGACGAGATCCCTTTTGAGAATACATTAGGCATGAGTTTATGCTCTACTAGCTTTTTCATGTCACTCTCCATTCCTTCAATTATCTCCACTTAAAAAATCACGTCGATTCGTCGGTCCGTTCTGCCGTGAAAGACGGACAAACATACACACACACTTTCCCATTTATAATATTAGTATGGATGTATGTATGTATGTATATGTCACACATGCGAGCTATTTACCGTGTAGGCGGTTACCTCCATTCAGACCTGAGCCTCTCAACCGGTGTCAAGGTCAGCATTCGGGCATTTTGCACAGCGACCTCACGAACTCCTAATGGACGCATCGTGTCGTGCAAAAACCTTTAATTGTATCATGTTTATTATATTTAGAATTTAGAGCAGTGACTCAACCGTTTATCCGACAGGTGATCCTGATAAATAGATAATTAACCTTGCCATCCGAACGTCTAATTTATTAGGCCTTTGGCACGAGGCGAAACATAAGTAGTTTGTAAAAAAAGTTGAGTACCTATGGCTGATTTTGAGCCCTATACAAAGTCTTCTAAAGACAAGAAATATTTGACTATTTGTCAAGAGGGCGCTGTTGCTCTCAGAATGCGGAGACAGTTCAGAAAATAGTCCAACTTAATGAAATTTTAGCAACATAGCGCGGTCAGTCTTTAGAGGTAAATAGGGCTAGGTGTCGAATGCATTCATTTAAAGTCACACTAAGTGCGTTTTCACATTGTCCGATCCGATATCGGATGTCGGACCGATAGCTCATACATTACAAATAATAAACGCCATCTTGGATTTTTTCCATTGGAGTCCTTCCGACAGCTTCCGCAGCTTTGATTCGCAACTCTTGCAAGAATGTCTCCCCTTTAGTTTATTTTTATTTTTATCCGCAATTATTGCTCATCTAATGATGCCTAACAAAATTCATTAATAGGCAAAATGGTTTGTTCAGTTGTAATAAAAATAGGCATTGTTCCATTATTCCACCTATAAAAATAATAGACTAAGATAAAAATTACTAAAATCACTAGACATTCATAATAAAAGGTGTCAAGTTTAGAACAAATACTCTCATCCCACGCATAGTTATAAAAAAAGCGTAGTGATAAGTGGATATATCTATTCAACCTAGATTGGTTAGAACAATATTTTTATTTGAACTAACCGTAGAGCAGTCACGATGCTGTGCGCTTGCGCAAAATGATCCGAGAATAGATCATAAGAGATCTATAGATCGGTACAGCCTGTTGACTTGATTTGTAAGGACTTGAGGATGAACAGTTGACGTTTCTATTAGTGTGTATTGAATTCATAAGAAAATATAGATCGTTGTTACCCTAAGTGCGTTTTCACATTATCCGATCCGATATCGGATGTCGGAAGGATTTCAATAGAAAAAATCCAAGATGGCGCCAGTAATGTATGAGATATCGGTCCGACATCCGATATCGGATCGGATAATGTGAAAACGAACTAAGTCAAAGACATGTGTAACTCCGTATAGACGAATAAAATCTAAGAAAAAAAACGTACCTCAAAGCCCTAGAGAAAAAGGTACGGTGGTCTAGATGGCGTTACACCTTTGGGGTACTCTCGGCTAGATGGCGCTAATATTACTATTTGACATTTTAACACATATCAAGCTAACAAAATGGGCCAAATTGTCAAAACTGAGATTCAAAAGTTTCAAGCCTGTATCGAGAGATGGCAGTCTATATGCACTGTGATTACACATTTTACTTTGACAGTAACTCTCTATATCTCGATCCTCTTTGTTCTAAGTCAATAAACCGTGTGTCTGTTCTATCTATTTTGCTAAATCAATGAGGAGTTTTAAACTTGAAACACTTTTAGCTTTATTAGAATTGAGAATGTTGGCTAGAAATTTTCTGAGTAGAGAAGAAATAATATTTAAAATAAAAGAAATGTGTAAAAAGTACAGTGTGTAAGTAAAATGGCTCACAGGTGCATTTTACCCGGACGGGTGTTGCATACTAAGATTAGAATGAAAGTGTTCCGCGCTGTTATCTGAATACAGAACGAAATCGAGATCGCTGTGCCGTATGTAGTATGTACCTACGGTATAAGGTACAGCGGGACAAATCTTGACTGGGGGGCAAATGTAACTGGTCCATTTTTTCCATGTTTTACAATGCTTGCATTATTAAATAGAGTGTCCACCGGTTATACAACGTGTTTCCGGTATCACTCAAAACCTCAGACACCCCAACAGATTTTTTTTTTAAACTCATCTAGAGTATTCATCTTTTAATCTGATCGTTACTTTTTTTTTAATTGAATTTTTAATTTTCTGTACAGCTCTACTTAACTTTTAGCTCTACACTCAATAAAATAATTGCTAACTACCATCATAAACCATAAGACTATTTATTTGTGTACGTTACTGCAACGACATAAGGTTTACCAATAGACAGCTAAGATGTCACTGTAAAACACTTTAAAGCTTTATCACAGTAAACTTCAAATTGGACAGGTAATCGCAGTAAGCAAATTTAAACCCAATATTAAAAATGACAAGGTTGTAGTTAGGTACGAGTTCAATTTGTTATGACTTATGATAAACATTAAGATTAAACTGACAAACAACGTCTAACTAGTAGCGGAAAAAATAATCGTCCAAGTAACCAGCCAGTATTAATACCCCTAAATACTGAAAAAGGTAAACAACCTCTAGCAATGCGATATACACAATGTTGTATTACGAGTACAATAAAATGGGCACGTAACAATAATTAATAATACTAATTTAAATAAAAATATTACCCCCATCACGATATAGCTCAATCGATTCTACTCTCGATTCTGAACAAACTGTTTTCAGGTTTTTAGTGTTAAGTGAAACACGGTGTATATAGGTGGCGTGTTCAGTAGATACATGTAGAACTCAACATCATAGTGTAATAATGGAAAAAATGGATCAGTTACAATGGCCCCCCAGTCGAGATTTGCCCCGCTGTATCTTATGTATAAGATAAACCTGGGCTGGGCTGGGCGACCGAACTTCGCTCGGAGTTCTATTTTATTATGTATACCTATCGTAGCATACAATGATATAATACCGTATTTTACGTGCGCGATAAAACGCACGAAAACTCGAAAATTCGCGTTTCTCGGGACCCAACACTAAACTAAAACGATTTTTCACCCCCGAAAACTCCCACGAGATTGTCGGAAAATAAATAAATATACAAGAATTGCTCGTTTAAATGTATTAGAATAGATACGTAGATTACTGACATACACTGTCTATTAGAAATTAAATTAAAATCCTGCGCCAAACTTTTCTGTTTAGCTCAATGGTTGACTAGTAGAGAATGCCTCAAACGTTAAGTCCGCCATTTGTACTCGTTTTTTGTAGATTTGTGCAATAAAGTTTAAATAAATACTTAAATAAATTATCTTTAAAGAAGGTCAATCCTTCGCGCCTATTTAAAATTTGCCGCCTATATAGACAAAGTGGGAGTGTATGTACAAATGGAGAATTTATTCAATATTTCTTTCATTGACTTTCAATCAGATGTCTAAAAGTCAATTGAAATCTGACCGTGACCGCCCAGCACCTAGGTCCATGCAAATCGATCATATTGTACATGTATGTACTAGAGATGGGCCGAATATTCGGTAAATATTCGGTATTCGGCATATTCGGCAAATTTTTCAATGTTCGTATTCGGCCGAATAATTCGGTTGCGTTGCCGAATATTTACCGAATAAACAAAGTAAATAACTAATGAAGATCAATTTACTTTGTATTCCATTGGATAATATATGACTTTCCTATTTTAGTAGCAAAATAGGAATTAATAAAAACAAATTTAACTTTTCCCTTAATTTTTGTACAAACTTTTAACTGCTGAACTGCTATGCTCCTATTTTAGTAGCTTTTTAAGGAACTGCTAAAAAAGAGAAACCTATGCGTCAAACTATAAATACAATTGTATTGTAAAAAGTTAAAAAACCTTAGTTTAAGAGTTGAGATGAGTTCAGAGTTGTTTTAACTAAGTTTTAGTTATCTACTAAATCATAAAAACATAGATGTAGTAACATTATCAATCATTTAATAGTTTTAATGAACATTAATGAACATCCCCTTTAAAAACATGACGTAACCGAATATTCGGCCGAATGTTCGGTTCGGTAAGAGCTGGACCGAATGTTCGGCCGAATATTCGTATTCGGCAAAGTCCATATTCGGCCCATCTCTAGTATGTACCTACAGAATACCACGCCAGGGTATGTAGCCAAATGCACAGCTCACGATAATATCGTTATCGTCGCTATCTATCTCTGTCGCTCTTCCGTATTTGCGCGACGGAGCGAGACTGCGTTTCTATCGGCGTCTAGCGTCAACTATTGTCATTCGGCTAGGCTGTATTGTACACACTCATTTTGTCATTTGTTTAATGTTAGCAATATAAGTTTTGAGTGCACACGTGTATAACATATTATAAGGTCATGGGAATATTATTGTGAAATTTCAATACCCTTGATTATAAATTCAGATTTAGCATTTAATGTTCATGATCGAACGCTCTAGTACTTATCTAACTTGGTTTGAAGCACTTGCAACTTTATTTTTGACATCAGTAGGCCTAGCACATGCTGGCCGCGAGAGTATGTCGCCGCGAGATAGATGACACGTCTTCTTCTAACTGTACTAATGACATAAGGACGGGTAGTCCATCTCGCGGCGACATACTCTCCCGGCAATCATGTGCTAACCCTGCTGAAGATGTACATGTTTCTTTTTTGGGTACTAACAAGATGTATAGAACTGTCTATACTCAGATCAGACCTTAGCGAATATTACGGCCTCGAGGGAGTCGTGTTAGGACCTTATGAGTAAATTTAACTGTATCATAAATTAAATATAACAAGATTATACTATCCTATACATTAAAATGCGACCGCCTACGAACGCGCTTACACTCCACCACACATAGATGGCGCCACAAAAAAATACCTTGTTGCCCCGATTATTTGTAGATTGGCATTAAGTGTCAATTCCGAGCCGTAAATCTATGTCAAAAGTGACACAGCTGACACTTAACGCCATCTACAAGTATAATCGAAAGCTACAAGACATTTTTTTGTGGCGCCATCTATGTGTGGTGGAGTGTAAGCGCGGTCTTAAGCGGTCGCATTTTAATGTATGGGATGGTATGATCTAAGATCAAATCCCATAAGATCATTGATCTTGTTATATTTAATTTATGCTACTTGTGAACGATACGGACAACCTGTAAAGCCTGACCAGAAATATAAGACTATTGTGAAGAGGGCGCTGTTATACTGACAGTTCAGTTTAGTATGAAGAAAATAGTTCTAATAAAATTCCGCAACATGGCGCGTGGTCATATATTTCTGGTCAAGCTTTAAATCAATGTGTCTGTGTTACTCTTACCAAAAGTTTGACTTTTTTACTATAAATGGGCTTACTCGGGACCACAGACTAGTCGAAAACGTGGTCTACGATGGAGCCCAAAAGGTACCTGTTCATCCTTGATTTGAAGGGTCGCTAGGTACCTAATCCACTCCCTGACAGTGTGCATAGTATAAGAAAAGAAGAAGCAAAGCGCTTCGTGCGAAATGGTGGAATATGTACCACGTGAGGGTGGAAACCGGCCGCGCGTCTATAAGTCCGATGGTAGAATGGGGACGGTGGAATAAGCTCGTGTAGCTCTTGAGCACACTCTTAGTAAAACTTAGTATTTTATAACATAGTTACATCCATATGTCTACTTCCATCATATAAACTTAATACAAAAATACTTATAGGTATATAGAAATAAAAAAAACTAAACTAAATCCACAGAATACATATTAGTAATTACAAGTATAAATCTAAAAAAAGTCCCCACGGTAAGGTGCCGTAGATGCTGACTGCGTTACCTCGCTGGTCTGCCAAACTGATTCGTTGAGCAAGGTAACTGCCAGCTCTACGGTCGCCTTGTGTCCCTGAGTCTCTTTGAAAGTTCTCCAAAGAGACTCAGGGCACCCGGACCGGACCCCACAGACCCAGGGTCTCGACGTCGAATGGAACGAAACTGTATTCGGTGTCGAGACCGCGGTATTGCCAATTTTTACCTTTTCGGCCGCCTTTGCAGCAGCTTTGTATAATTTATTGAAATCAATTTGCATAGAGTAGGTTCCTAGTCTGTTAATATTTTTTCCCCTCACTACCTCGGAAACACGTGTTTTGTCCTTTAATACCAGCGGGTAAAAACGCATTTTATCCACTAGTGGGTAAAGTAATTTGACCTTGAATAAAGTCAAATTAACTGCTTTAAAATTGATAAAAGCAGGTGAATCTAGTAATAAAGATGATTTACCATCTGTGGAACTACTGGAAGCAGTGATAAATGCATTTTTTGCGTTGTAGTTTCCTCGCTATAGTGAGGGGAAAAGTTTTGTGTTACACTCGGGTGCAAATGTATTTTACTTCTCGTGTGTTAAAAAACAACTTTGCCCCTTTGTATAACAAATAACTATTTCTGATGAATAGTTTTGCTTTTTAAATTGTATCTTGTTTTTTTAATGCATGTTAATTATAAGATGTAATGTTTTGAAAAGAAGTGGCCCGCCGAGTTAAATTTCTTGCCGGTCCCATAGTAGATACCCCCCTCCAACTGAGGGGGGACTGAAATCTTCTCGAGGCTGAGGCGTAGGGTTAGAGCCGGCGTAGCGTTATTTGACGTTTATATGTGCATTGTGATATGCCTACTTGGAAAATAAATATTTCATTTCATTTAATTTCATGCAGCCTTCGCAAAAGTTCCGTGGAGATGTGAAGGGGCTATCGTGTCAACGCAAATTATTAAGCCATACGTAACAATGTAAAGATATAATAGATATATGTATACATAGTAAAATGGCGTGCAGATAACAAGCACAGCATCAAAGCGCCCGCAAATAGCGAAACTATACCGTATTTATTTACTAACTGCACCGTCACAGACTGAAATTACTTACTATTACTTATATAAGTGCTAGATTGATTTTCTGTAATATATTATTGTAAGTTAATGAGGAAGATGATTCGTCATTGTCGGACGGTGACGAGGAAAAGTATTGCCGTATGTAACTAGTCAAGAATAGTTCACTACATTTACCACGAGCTAGGCGTGTCTAACTTAAAGCTCTGCGTCTCTCTTAGGTACTGGGATATTGGTACGAGCGAGATGTATACAAAAAGACTTGAAAAAATGCGTGGGGTCTTGGAAGCTCAGTTGACAGCCAGAGTGCTGGAACAGGAGCTGTGACTTTTAGTAGGTATCATCTAAGGCAGTATTTTAACCACTATTAATAAATGAACTTTACAAGTTTCTAATGGGTCAGCAACGCGCATGTGACACCGCTCGAGTTGCAGGCGTCCATAGGTTACGGTGACCGACGTGGTACAAAAAAATGACAGACACGTGTTTTCTACTTTTTTTATACATTGAATTTAACAGAACCTCTTTATATCTAATCGAGAATTGAACCTCGACCTCCAATATTGAGCCGCGCCTTTCCGTCTGCGTTTTAATATAGTCCAGTTATAAACTATTATTGATTTATTGCTATATCGATTTATGGTCACAATTTGACCTCAGAACTAATAGCATTCAAAAGCGATAATCGCTAACCTCACCATGTTATCTGTCTGTCTGTCTGTTCGCATATCACCAATCACGCTCTAGTTCCTAATTCGAATGTTATCGGTTAGCGGCAGATCTTAATTTGTCAAATGTCCCATTGGTCCGATTAGTCGATTTGGGCGATGGCGAATCGATAAAAAATCGATGTGAGAAAGCTTGGTGACCGCGATTCGATAATTCAATGATTGGTTTTAGGATCTTAAGACGATACAGGAGGGGTCAATTCTCCATACAAACGCTCTCGACTATTTCCTCCCTGGTTTTTGACGATAGAGCAATGATTTTTTCAACACAGATTATTATTATTTTTATCTGTGGCGGACCGTTTTGATTTTTTTGATATTCTTATTTTTAAAGACGCTAGAGCCCATCAAAAAATTCCAAAAACGGCCTTGTTGATTATGGTGCAAAAAAAGGTGTGGTATTTAAAATTGGTAACAATTAGCCAAAAAAACTAAACGGTCCGACACAGATTATTGCATTGTTATTCAGATTCTGAAATTTCGTTACTTTTGAAGGAGGAAACAGGCGAAGGCAAATCTAGTTAATAACACTAGTATATTTAACTAAAATTCCCAAATTAAAAGGGGGCTCCTTTCCATTTTGTCAATTTTCCATTTTCGCCGCGAGATAGACTACCCATCCTTATGTCATTAATACAGTTAGAAGAAGACGTGTGATCTATCTCGCGGCGACATACTCCCGCAGCAATCATGTGCTAGGCCTACTGTAGCGTCTTAAGTATAGCGATTGTAATGCAATAAGTAATAATGTATGTCGTTTGTCAATAGCGGCCCAGCCACGACATTGGTCTAAGCGCGACAGCGGTGAGCGGCAGTTATATGTGCGAATGAAAAGTCCCATCGCTGTGTCTCGCTCCAATGTATGGCTGCCGCTCACCGCTGTCGCGCTTAGCCCAACGTCGTGGCTGAGCCTTAAGTTTCCATAAAGCTTCGATATGAAACTAACCGAAACGACAGCCGATATTATGGTACTTACCTGCGTTTTTTAACCGACTTCAAAAAAGGAGGAGGTTCTCAATTCGACTGAATGTTTTTTTTTTTTTATTTTTTTTTTGTATGTATGTTACTCGATATCTCCGAGAATCGTGGACCGATTTTCAAATTTTTTTGTGATCAAACCGGCATAAATATGTTACTACTCAATCCAAGAATTTATGTCTGATGAAAACCCGTAATGCTCATTGATTATTTTTGCTTAATTTTGACATGTGTAATTTTACTATTATTGTTCCTCAATGGTTAGGAGTTTTTTTTTTACTTTTTCAATCTTCGTTATTTCCATTAATCAACAAAAAATAAATTTAACAAAAAATTATTTGTTGACTAAAAAGCAAAAATTAATTCAATAATTCTAAAATCGTATTATATTTCAAAATTACCAGCCTGTGTATGGTTTACTATAGACTTTATCATTGTGATATGCTTTTAAATTATTTAGGTTTTTAATAGAACTGTTTTTGCATGTTAGATTTATATTGCATGCCTATCATAGGGTAGAACATAAGGACCTCCTTAAATGTAACACCACACTGACTGTAACAAAACTATGTTCTTGCAATAAATATATTTCTATTTCTATTTCTATTTCTATTTATGCCGGTGACTGTACCGACTCGTTACTCGTATACTTTAAACTATACACTTTACATATTAATGAAAAATGTACCTATAGCAATTATTTAGTGACTTTAATTAACATTTTTACTTGGCAAGCAGCGACATCCATCTTTCTAAATAGGGTTCTTATAAATAAATAAATATTTGGGACACCTTACACAGATCAACTTAGCCCCAAACTATAAGCAAAGCTTGTACTATGGGTGCTAAGCGACGATATACATACTTAAATCGATAAATACATACATACATAGAAAACATCCATGACTCAGGAACAAGTATCTGTGCTCATCACACAAATAAAATGCCCTTACCGGGATTTGAACCCGGGTCCGCGGTGTAGCAGGCCGGTCGTCAATAAGAACCATTTTATCACAGTTTTTTTTGGAATTTCTCATGAGAAAGACCCCATAGCACCTGAAGCATAGCATAAGGCTTAACATTACTTGAGCGGCAGCCATACGTGCGATGAAAAGTCCCATCGCTGTGTCTCGCTCCAATGTATGGCCGCCGCTCACCGCTGCCGCGCTTAGACCGATGTCGTGGCTGAGCCGTTACACACGCTAAGGCACACATGTATCGTAGGAGTAACTTGAATGCAACAAAAGTGTATCAACAGTACACCGTGACCTTTCGCCGTCACCCCGTCCAACCGGTCCCGTAGACGTGTCGAAACGATCCGTCAACTATTAACATCACAATCTACAATGGCTCAATGTCAACTTTTGGTTTTGTGTGTCGAGCGTGCGGTGATATTTCGAGCGGAAAAGTGCTGAACTGCTTAACTATCGGGCAAAGACATATACATATTAACTCCGTATAGACAGATCAAGTCTAAGAAAAAAACGTACCTCAGTACCATGACGACCGGTCTGGCGCAGTCGGTAGTGAACCTGTCTGCTGTGTCTGAGTACCCACAACACAAGCCTTCTTGAGCTTACCGTGGGCCCTCAGTCAATCTGTGTAAGAATGTCCTATAATATTTATTTATTTTATTTTATACAGAAAAAGGTACAGTGGCCTAGATGGCATTACACCTTTGGGGTACGCTCAGCTAGATGGCGCTAATATTAATATTTGACATTTTAAAATATATCAAGCTAAGAATATGGGCCAAATTGTCAAAACTGAGGTTCAAAAGTTTTAAGCCTGCGTCGAGAGATGGCAGTCTATACACTGTGATACACAATTTACTTCGACAGTAACTCTCTATAATACTCGATCCTCTTTGCGGGCGGGCTTATGGGGCGAATGGGCAAGATGTTAATAGTTCACTGAAAAGGTTTTTTTACAAGTTTTTATTTACTTTCACCTGTCCCGCTGTTGTCTGTATATACCTAATCAAATCTTGCAAGTTAAATTTGACCCACTTCCCGGTTTCCGATTGAGCTGAAATTTTGCACACTTATGTAGATCACGTGACACTGCAATATTATGGAGCTGATCTGATGATGAAACAGGAAAGAATGAAAGGGCGATATGAACACTGTCTTTGCCTTTGGCTAGTCTGTGGTCAAGAGTAAGCCCATTTATAATTAAAAAAAAAAAAAATGAAATGTCGTATCCCCATCGAGTAAGGGGTTTTTAGAAACGTCGTGGAGAATAGTAGATGAGTCTTGAAACCAAAGTACAGTCAGCATTAAAAGCTCCCATATTTATTGTAATGATTTATTGATCATCAGTTGATCATGCATTCTTGTTGATGAACTGGCACAAAGTTGCTGGAAACTTTGTTTACAGTATGACCTCCTCATCCACACCGATGCCGTGTGAAAATATTTCATGAAGAAGTCGTGTGGCTGCGCTCTTTTGTATTTTTACTTATCGTATTAACTATAAAATTCTTTGAAAAATATTTTCTTCTTGGCTAGAGAATTCTAGGCTCCACTAAGCGCGACTTTAGTTAGACTAATTTTCAGAGATATCGAGATGAATGAAAAAACCTGCGTGACACGATATATCCGGCGCAAATTTCACTCACGTCATACTTATTTAATTATATTACCACGTTATAATTTCCTGGTTAACATAACAAATTGATAATGATCATTAGGTCAGTTTGCTCGGAAGACATATTTGTCCAGGAAAAGTACTTGGAAAACGCATCTTCCTAAGTCATATGCATGCATTTACCTTCATATGCGGAAAAATCCTTCTTATTTATATGATATTGAGAATATTAAACTTTCTACACAGTTGTGTATTTTATTTGTTAATAACGTTTTAATGAATAAAGGACTATGCAGGGTTAGTGTGTTTTCACATTATCCGATATCGGATGTAGGACCGATATTCCATACATTACAGGCGCCATCTTGGATTTTATCCATTGAAATCCTTCCGACATTCGATATCGGATCGGATAATGTGAAATCGGACTTATTCTTATAAAAATACTTCGTAGCGATTTTGACAGCATTGCCGGTTGAAATGATATTTTTGAATACTTGTCAAACTTCGATGAAATTATGACTGGGCTATCAAAATTGTTCCTAACTTAACTTGGCCAGACTCTATACGTAGTGAGCTTCATATAGGGTTATACTCGTATGCAAGTACTCAAAATGTTACTTTAAGTTAATGCATAGTCAACAAGAGGAACACACTCGTAAACAAAAACTTTAAACGCATCCCACGCACTTCAACAAACATTACTTTACCATTTTGAAAGTACTACCAGCGCCATATTGAACCTTAATACTTGATAATCTTCTGTTTTAAGTTGGTTAAACAGTTTTTCAAACGCAAATAATTTGAGTTCTGCGTTTATGAGGTATGGCTATTTGCGAATGTTACTTTAGTTGTTTATCAAACCTTCGAACTGAGAGGCGGTAAATGATGTGGGTACTTTAGTCGGGCATTGACCCTTTTTACCTTACAGGTATTTTATAAATAGTAATACCAAAGAGGATCGAGTATTATAGCGAGTGCATAGACTGCCATCTCTCGACACAGGCTTAAAACTTTTGAACCTCAGTTTTGACAATTTGGTCCATATTCTTAGCTTGATATGTGTTAAAATGTCAAATATTAATATTAGCGTCATCTAGCCGAGCGTCCCCCAAAGGTGTATCGCCATCTAGGTCACTGTACCTGTATGGTTTTGAGGTTCATTTTTTTCTTAGACTTTAGCTGTCTATACGGAGTTACATATGTCTTTGGTAATACTTTTTCAGAATGAAACCTAAAAATAAGTTTGATGTGCTGATATATTTTAGCCAACAGACTGTTGTTCTTTTCTGGGGTATTTCTTACGTATTTTCACGGAAATACGTATCATTGTGACAAGGTTATATGGATGTTTTCTTCCGATTGTTATCCAATATTTAGATGTTATAACTCAAATATATGCCTACAATATTAGGGTCAACATCCGAACCACATCCAATTTTGGGCATAGGTATTAAGTAATACATACCATATGTACAGGATGTATATATATTTGTTTAACTAATTTGTTTACGATCTAGTTTCAAAATTTAAGAAACATGACTGTGAAATAGGCTGAATCGCTTTTAACGTATATTTTGTTTTCATGAACATTGGCTTCACTTGTATTATATTTTGTTGTAGAAATTGAATCGGAATATATGTATACAAAGAAAGAATGACGAAACATCTACTCTTGTACATTTATATTTTTACATACTTTTATTCAACTTACCTTGTTAGTATGTTAGTGTGCGTCAAAACGTAGAAGCTAAATTTGACCCACTTGCCAGTTTCCGATTGAGCTGAAATTTGCACACATACATAAATCACGTGACAATGCAATATTATGGTATCATGGAGCTGATCTGATTATAGAGCAGAACGGTGGTCATAGGAACTCTGTCATGAAACGTCGTATCCCATCGAGTAAGGGGTTTTTAGAAACGTCTCGGAGAGCAGTAGATGACTGTTGAAAGAAAGGTACAGTCGGCGATAAAAGCTTGGGCCAAAAGTTTAATTTTTGCAAAAAACTTATTTCTTTTACAATCCCTAGTTAAATGCAAATAAAGCATATAATATACATCTGTTTAAAAAATAAAAATCCGATTGTACAGTTGCTTTTGGCGCCGCCTCCGTTTTCGTGTTATGACCCTTAAAATAGACGCTTAGTTGTACGTAAAGGACAAAGACATATGTAACTCCGTATAGACGGATAAAGTCTAAGAAAAAAACGCACCTCAAAGCCATAGAGAAAAAGGTACGGTGACCTAGATGGCGTTACACCTTTGGGGAACGCTCGGCTAGATGGCACTAATATTAATATTTGACATTTTAACACATATCAAGTTAAGTTAATATGGGCTAAATTGTCAAAACTGAGGTTCACAAGTTTTAATAAGCCTGTGTCCAGAGATGGCGGTCTATGCATGCACTGTGATTAGTGTGATTACACATTTTACTTTGACAGTAACTCTCTATAATACTCGACCCTCTTTGGTAAACGACTAGACGTCCGACCAACAAATTAATTTTGATATAGAGCTTACTTGACATTCATATGAATTCGTACGTTTTGCAATATAGATCGGCCATTGTCAATGACGCCCCGCGGCGCGGCACTACTGTTTTAAGTTGTCTCACGAGCTCTCGTCCAAAAAACCGCTCCCATACAAACATAATAGTTACGCATTTTAAATAAATAAATAAAAATATTATAGGACATTCTTACACAGATTGACTGAATCCCACGGTAAGCTCAAGAAGGCTTGTGTTGTGGGTACTCAGACAACGATATATACCGGGTGCCCGGTAATTAATGGACAACCTTTTAACCACCAAGAGGGCACCTTATACTGGTCCAGAAAATCGACTTTAAGGTTTAGTAAAAGTCGCCTGGTTTTCGAGATTTTCACACTTTTTAAAATTTTAGGTAGTATTAAAATTTTAAAAAGTGTGGAAATTTTGAAAACCAGGCGACTTTTACTAAACCTTAAAGTCGATTTTCTGGACCAGTATATTAGGTGTATAATATACAAATAACCATATGTGTATGTATGTGTAGATCAAACCAACTTTTTGCGGACGCAAAAGGTTGTCCATTAATTACCGGGCACCCTGTATAATATACAAATAACTTTAATAGACATATGTGTATGTATGTACACGTAGATCAAACCAACTTTTTGTGAACAGACGCATAAGTTGCGAAAATACATAAAGTACAGCGGGACAAATCTCGACTGGGGGGCAATTGTAACTGACCCAATTTTTTCATTAATATTACACTATGATGTTGAGTTCTACATGTATCCACTGAACACGCCTGCCATTATATAACCGGTGGACACTCTACATATTTAATAATGCAAAAATTGTAAAATAATAAATGGACCACTTACATTTGCCTCCAATTCGAGATTTGCCCCGCTGTACCGTATCTCTTTAAAAATTGCTAACGATATTTTATAAACATTTACCTTTTTATGACATAGTGAATTTTACAGAAATCATCCCTATACTATTTAGCTTTTTAAAACTTTTTATAAGAATTGTAAATCTAAAACTAAAAATTCAACTAGGTACCATAGCTCGCAAAGCAGAATAAGTATGTTTGGCTTTCCTTAGAACACAGTGTCTGTACCTTAGAAGAACGTTCCTTAATTCTTTAACCCATTTTCTGATGGAAGAATAGGATCCTTATGCTAAGTATGCTAAATATTAATTGTCTCTTAAACAACCTTCTTATAATCTCAGGGTTATTGGCCTCTTTTAACATACTTACATTTAATTCCAAATGGTTAACACTTGTGAAAACTAACGAAGTGTTAATAGGGATTAAACGGTTGATTTGAAATCAGCTTACCCAATGCTATTCGCAAATCATGAGTGTCGACACGAGTGATTATTCGCGTATTGACTTTGCTAGTTCTAAAGCGCTAATTATTCTGTGTTCAAGTAACTTACTTCACCGATAGAAAATAAATCCCAATAACACACTGCATGCTTAAACAAATAAACAAATTGGTTACCTAAGAACTACACAATTAAAGGCTCCTTCAAAATAGAGTGTGATATGACCAGTGGCCCTTTTCTCAAAACTAAAAGTTACAAGTTACAAGCGGAAGTCTCTTTCCAACTTGTCATGTTAGACATTGACTACCACTTGTAAATTGTAACTTGTTAGTTTCGAGAAATGGGCCCCATCAGCACTGTAGAAAAAATGAATTTTTGGTGCAGGTGGCCCTCACTGTGAAATTCTTTCAAATATTGGCCCCAAATGAAATAAGTTTGGCCACCTATAGGTATATTTTCTTACTTATAGACTTTCCAAAAGACGCCCTCTAAAGACTTCGTGAAGACTTCTACGTTTTCCATGTATAGGTTACCTATATTTATTTAACTGGCAATCGTAGACGCGAACTTTCGTACTACGCATTATGTCTACCATTTATTATATCTTTACATAGGTACATACCTACCAGTAATCATGCAACGTACTGCGACATTAAGACCCCATCAATTTGCATTGCCACATATATTTAAAGACACTTAGCGAAGGCTTAGTCGTGAACTGAGATTAGTTTTGCCATTTCTGATTCGCGACAAAAGGGCTTAAGTGACCATAGTTTTGCTTATTCTTATCACCTTTTGCGATGACGGTTGCGAATTCGACCACGTTCAAGGCAAGACATCATTCATGATTATCGCAGTTTCCGGAGAGTCACTGTTTTTTAGTACGAGTGTGTACTGTCGAGTGCAAAAGTTGTAGATTTAAATATCACTTTCATACAGCAAGCTTTCGCGACTTAAATATCAGTCACAAGGGCAAATCGAGCTTCGTGGGTACTCAAGAGGGGGTCAAGTGGTCAATTTTAACATATTTCAAAAAATTTAAGCCTGTTACGAGAGATGGCAGCCTGTAATATAATTATGCACTGTGACTAGACATTTTAATTTGGCCGATTAATTTATAAAACGTAAAGAAAAAAACGTGCCAATAAGTAATTCAAAAACATTGACATTTCCATACAGGTAAAATTCGCTTAATATGATAGGTAATGAGATGTCCTCTATCACCCCTTTTAATTTTGGTGTTCATTTACGGAACACCCGGGTACGCAGCCGAATGGCACAAACGCTCACGGAACGAAACGCTCGTCGATATCTACAGAGTGGGGCCTGTAACAAAGGCGAAGAATTGAACTGTAGGCTATTCTCCTTATACTGATCAACATTTGTTCAGTGATTTTTAAAAATTATGAAGTCTTTAAATTTTTAATTTTTCATACAAAATAAATATTAGCTTCAATGTACGCCATTATTGTTGTCATTGACGTTGTCTGTCACACTTTAGACTTAACAGAATTCGCAATACATTACCTCTTAGAAAAAACTTTCAAGGGTGATAAAAATCAAAATACAAGTTATTTTTAAAAGTCGCCGAACAAATGTTGATCAGTATAAGGAGAATAGCCTAGAGTTCAATTCTTCGCCTTTGTTACAGGCCCCACTCTGTATATCTATCGCTCTTGCGTATTGGCGCGAGAGAGCCAGACTACCTTTCGCGGCGTTTCGTTTTCGTTTCGCGTCGCAGGAATGCCATTCGGCTACGGCACCCGGTACACTCGATCCTCTTTGCCTACTATTTATTCTATTTACCACTTTTTCTCCCGATCATACTTCATTAAGAATGTTACAATTGGCATCTGAATAGCATGATTAATTGTCTAAGTCTGATGTTTACGTACTCAAATGATACTACGTGCGTTTTTTGTGTGGGAAATTCTGTCCAAGTCGGACTATTCCAATCCGGATAAAACCAGTTCTTGCGAAGAGAATACATAAGGTTATAGGGTTCCTAAAATTCAGACAATTCAAAACTCAGTTACCATGGGTTTTTTCATGCTCGGATCCAGGGGGGGTCATGGGGGTCATGACCCCCCCCCCTGGAACCTAGATTGGCCATATAAATAGACCACGTGACCCCCCCTCTGGGGCCTGGGCCTTTACCACGTGACCCCCCCTGGGCTCAAAGCTGGATCCGCGCTTGTTTTTGACGTTGTACCCACAACACAAACCTTCTTCGCGTTCTTAGGCACTGGTCCCATCGCGAACTAGTAAGCTATGAGCTATCGACTATAAAAAGGAACAAAAGATAAGCACTCCCGTGCAAATAAAAAATACACTGCGATATTAATAGCTCACCGCTGGGCGAGTAACTATAAACATCGCCGTGTCTCTTTTATTTACACGGGAGTGATTATCTTTTGTTCGTTTTTATAGCCGATAGCTCATAGTTTACTAGCTCGCGGTGGGACCAGTGCCTTAGGCCGTCGCATTTTAATGTATGGGATGGTATGATCTTTTTATATTTAATCTATGTCCCAACTCAAACAGAAGTGCAAAAAAAGTTCTTAGAACAAAACTAGAGAAATTGTGGATTTCGTATTCAACACACTACTTATATCCTTGTCCGTCCCGTTTCTAGATCTAACGATAAGTTTGAACCGCGCATGTAAATTATGCCTAAGGCACTGGTCCCACCGGAAGCGAGTAAGCGATGAGCTATCGGCGATAGAAACGAACAAAAGATAATCACTCCCGTGTAAATAAAAGAGACACGGCGATGTTCATAGTTACTCGCCCAGCGGTGAGCTGTTAATATCGCCGTGTCTCTTTTATTCGCTCGGGAGTGCTTATCTTTTGTTCGTTTTTATAGCCGATAGCTCATAGCTTACTAGCTCGCGGTGGGACCAGTGCCTTAGGCACTGGACCCACCGGAAGCGAGTAAGCGATGAGCTATCAGCGATAGAAACTATATAACCTAACCACAAAAATAAATGTTGAAAAAACCCCCGACCGCGACATAGTGGACCGATTTTCATGAAACATGGCTAAGACCACTCCCGACTAACTCAGCTTTCAAACAAAAGAAACTAAATCGAAATCGGTTCATCCATTCGGAAGCTACGATGCCACAGACAGACACACACATAGACAGACAGACACGTCAAACTTATAACACCCCTTCGTTTTTGCGTCGGGGGTTAAAAAGAGACGCGATGAGGGTGCGAGCTAGTTGGGCCATTTTTTTCAAAGTTGTCCACCCCACTTTTTTTTTGGATTTGGAAATTTTTAAGTGTTTTCCACTCAGAATCGCGAGCTCTTTCAATCCTAATGGGAGAAAAAAAGTGTCCCAAGGTTTTTTTCCCATTCCGTTACCATTTTTTCATACATTTTGTATGGCGGTAACGGAATGGAAGGTTCGAAAAAATGTATGGAAATCTTGGGACATTTTTTTTCTCCTATCAGGATCGAAAGAGCTCTCGATTCTGAGTATGAATCGCGTAAAAAATACCCATGTTACAAAAAAAGTGGGGTGGACAACTTTGAAAAAAATGGCCCAGTTATAATTCGTTTCCGAGCGATGGAATCTAAATCGCTCGTTCTCTCCTTTTAACCCCCGACGCAAAAAGGACGGGGTGTTATAAGTTTGACGTGTCTGACTGTCTGTCTGTCTATGTGTGTGTCTGTCTGTGGCATCGTAGCTCCCGAACGGATGAACCGATTTCGATTTAGTTTTTTTTTGTCTGTAAGCTGAGTTAGTCGGGAGTGTTCTTAGCCATGTTTCATGAGAATCGGTCCACTATGTCGCGGTCAGGGGTTTTTTCAAAATTTTAATTTTTATTTACACAAGAACCTTCAGTTCTACCTTTTGTTCTTTTCTATCGCCAATAGCTATAGCATCGCTTACTCGTTTTTCGTGGGACTAGTGCCTAAGTATGTTTGCTCGCTTTATAGCTTAAATCCGGTAATACTGATTTCTAGCGTAATTGTTACCCCAATGAATAATCAAAGCGTGCGGCCTCGAGTGTCGTAAGTTTCACGTAATTTTGTTAAAACCTAAGACATATACAGAGTGGGGCCTGTAACAAAGGCGAAGAATTGAACTCTAGGCTATTTATTACTCTAGGCTCTATTCTCCTTATACTGATCAACATTTGTTCGGTGACTTTTAAAAATAACTTGTATTTTGATTTTTATCACCATTGAAAGTTTTTTCTAAGAGGTAATGTATTGCGAATTCTGTTAAGTCTAAAGTGTGACAGACAACGTCAATGACAACAATAATGGCGTACATTGAAGCTAATATTTATTTTGTATGAAAAATTAAAACTTTAAAGACTTCATAATTTTTAAAAGTCACTGAACAAATGTTGATCAGTATAAGGAGAATAGCCTACAGTTCAATTCTTCGCCTTTGTTACAGGCCCCACTCTGTATAACTCCGTATAGACAGATAATAAAGTCTAAGAAAAAAAAAACGTACCTCAGTACTATACAGAAAAAGGTACGGTGGCTTAGATGGCATTACACCTTTGGGGAACGCTCAGATAGATGGCGTTAATATTAATATTTGACATTTTAACACATATCAAGCTAAGAATATGGGCCAAATTGTCAAAACTGAGGTTCAAAAGTTTTAAGCCTGTGTCAAGAGATGGCAGTCTATGCACTGTGATTACACATTTTACTTCGACAGTAACTCTCTATAATACTCTATCCTCTTTAATTAAAACCTAAGAAACTGAACTCGAATATTTGTGATTTTTATTATTTTAATATTACCACAGTATTTTTCTCGCGCAGTCCATGCTTTACAAGGACAAGGTTGGGTTAGGTAAATCGTCACTACTTTTAAAAAACTTGTATCTTCGTCTGTCAATGAAAAGAAAATTGTAGTAAGTATGTATGGAATGCATATAGACTTACTGCGTTTTAACTTTGGGGAACAGCGTGAGATACGAGATTTTTTAAAAGTAGTGACGAAATGTGTTATTACATGACCCAAAACATGGGTTAGAGGCCAAAATCTTCAAAAATACTGTGTGTAAGCCTTATACCGGCAATAATTTATACCAAACAGAATTCCTAATGAATTATAATAATAATTAAGAGGTGTTTTTAAGTTAATCTTTTCAACCCCATACCTAATTATTTTTTGTAATTTTTTCTGCGCCGATGTATTAAATAGTTGTGATGAGTTGATGACATTTAATGAAATAATGACATTTTACATACGCGATATGACCTTAAAAGTAAATTGTCAACAAGAATTGAACGCGAGTGTTGCATTACATCGCGGGCCGAATTATTTTGTATATACACCGTGTTTTTATTGAATTCCGTTAACTTTAAGGGAAGATTATTTAGTTCAAATACAAGAAACTAGCGTCTTAACTCTTACGGTTATCAAATGATAAAAAAAAATTAATTACTGAACATATGTGTGGCATTGGCATCCCTTACAATTCATAATGTTATTTATTTTAACATGTGCCGTCAAGTGTCAAGTTTTCGAGTGTCAACACAAACCTGATAGGGTTTCATAGCACTCTGGTGTATAAACAAATGTAAGATTTTTGATATAGAATAAATAAAAATAAAAAATAACACTTGACAATGACTTTAACGTTATGATTAAGGTCCTCTCACACTAATTAATCCATTTATTATGTATGGAACCGAAAAAAACTTTTTTTTTTCGAATTTAACAAAAAGCGATATACAGGGAGATGAACTTAACCGCGTGTCGAATTTAACGGTAAACAAAAAAAGCACGGCGTAGATAAAATTTTAATTTTAATTCTATGTAAAAGTTACCTAACTACATTATTTTCTTATATTCTATAAATATTAACCACCGTTAAGAGATTCGCCCGTATTAGAATTATACATTGTACATTTTTAGGGTTCAGTACCTCAAAAGAGAAAAACGGAACCCTTATAGGATCACTAGGAACCGATTAACTTGTTTAATTCTGCCCGTGTACCAAACGTGTTAGTATACACTACACGTACATAATCGAGTTACTGTTCTCGCACGTGTGTGAGTAGCCTGCACCGCGATTTTTTGTCCTTATCCAATTTATCTTGGCAGCGTTTGATTCGAGGGACCGTTACATTCTGAATGGAAATGCAAAAACGTAGGCGACTGATACAGTCCACATCGCAACTAACAGAATCGACTACAATCAAACGTACCAATCTCTTTCCCCAATAATTGATGATTTACTTTGTTTTACTTAGTACTTACCTACATATATGTAAGGTACAGCGGGGTAAATCGGGGAAATTTTAACTGATCCATTTTTCATTATTACACTATGATGTTGAGTTCTACGTGTATCCACTGAACACGCCTACTATATATAACCGGTGGACACTCTATTTATAATGCAAACATTGTAAAATGGAAAAAATGGACCAGTTACATTTGTCCCCCAGGACCCCCAGTCGAGAAAAACTATGACAGAACAGCTTTTTCCCGCAGCTTCGCTCGCGTTAGATGCGAAAATTGCGGAATGCTCCATGTAAACTAGCACCCCCGCCATTTTAGAGAATTCGGCGTTAGAAAGAGACGAAAAATAGCCAGTCACTCTCCATCCGTTCAACTATCTCCAATAAAAAATCACGTCAATTCGTCGGCGTCGCTCCGTTTTGCCGTGAGAGACGGACAAACGAAGTCTTGCAAAATATTCGTAGAAAGTTCAAGGAATGCCTACTCATATGGCATTTTATTCTTACTAATAAATATTGTATTTATTAAAATGCATGCTGACTGTACCTATGTATGTTATTCAAAGTTTTGGTCTGAACTAATAGGTGGTTCACGTTCAGAACTTTTTTACCTTTGATAATTTGAAATGTTACGAGCTCACGAGCAGTTGACACGATGTACCGTTTCCAGATAGGTTTGTTGTTAAATGTTATTTTGCAAGAGAACATTATTGAGTTCTGCAATCCATACTAATATTAATGGGAAAGTGTGTGTGTCTGTTTGTTTGACCGTCTTTCACAGCAAAACGGAGCGACGAATTGACGTGATTTTTAAGTGGAGATAGTTGAAAGGATGGAGAGTGACATAGGCTATTTTTTGTCTCTCCTAACCCCCCACAATCCCACATCCCTAAAATTGAGGGTGAAAGGGTGAAAGTTTGTATACAGCATTCCGCAAGCTAGTCCTCTTTAGACAGCGAAAGTGCTTTTACGATTAAAATAAAATAGCTGATGAGGCCTTTAATCGTAAACAACTGGTTGTTCTGTTATGGTCATTTTAATAACCTGTCAGTTTATTTCTGTACGTTGTATAATTTATTTTTAGCTCAACACGGCAGTATTCGTATGTATATTAATATAGCAAGGCTTAACGTAACCGTTAGGTAACACTCACGTGATCACGTGAGTCGTGTCGTTTGTATACTTGTATCGTCATCATCACTACGGATATACTGACATTAATACCGTCGACAAGACAAATGATCATTGGGCAGAATGCAATAATTAAAAAAAATGCAGTTAAGTAATTTAAATAAGAAGAAAAGTTAAAAAAATTATAGGTATGTAATCTGTTCGGAAAGAAAAGTGTCGTGGAAGGGACGCTATAAATTCTATGATTCATTGCGCAAGTACTCTGAGGTTCTTATAATGTTTTTTTAACACTCGAAAGCCTCTCCATATTTTATTAACAATTTATTGCTTCAAAATTACGCACTCCATTAAACCTCACGGTTCTAATATAAAATAATTAATTAAATAATACCAATCTCCTTCCCGTATTTCGATAAAAAAGTCAACAAAAAGTATTTTACAAATTCGAAAATCGGCCGACCTCCGACATATTGTTGTCAATTTGATTGGCGCTTCTTCCTACTTCCCGTTTGCGGTGCTAAGTTCACTAGGCTGCGTAGACAAGAAGCCAATCCACGATCCGTAGCATACCTACTTGAATGTTTGTCTCATATACTCTAAGGTTAGCTGGAAGATCCCTTATAGGGATAAGCTCGTCTTTGTACCTCTGTTGGCTCTATTCCTACAAATTAAAGCTGCAAAATAAATCTGTGTGTGTAGCCGAAAGCACAAACGCTATCTATCTCTTTCGCTCTTGCGTATTCGCGCGACAGAGCCAGACTACCTTTCTGTGGCGTTTCGATTTAGTTTCGCGTCGCAGAAATGCCATTCGGCTAGCAGGCCTGTTGTACACAATAAAGTGATTTACTAAGTTTTACTACTACTACTACTACCCAAGTAACATTTTAGTACTATAATTTTGGTTTTCGACGCCAAAAGCTACTATAGATGTCGTATAAAGGTTTTCGGCGTGACCGCTTGTCGTATAAAAGCCTCCAGTAACACCTTTTAGCTCTATAAGCTTATACCGCTAAAAGGTGTTATTAGGAAGTGATGTAAACGTTTATATCACCATTTTATAGAGCCGCTATAGGCCTGGTCTATAACAGGATCAAATATGACTACTATAGATCTATATTATTGTATAATAGTGTTAGGAATCACTGCTATGCAATAAATTTGCGCTATTAAGGTTCCCGACAAGCCGCTATAGTTGTTGCGTTATACAGCTAAAAGGTGTTATTAGGAAGTGATGTAAACGTTTATATCACCATTTTATAGAGCCGCTATAGGCCTGGTCTATAACAGGATCAAATATGACTACTATAGAACAATATTATTATATAATGGTGTTAGAAATCACTGTTATGCAATCAATTTGCGCTATTAAGGTTCCCGACAAGCCGCTATAGTTGTTGCGTTATACAGCTAAAAGGTGTTATTAGGAAGTGATGTAAACGTTTATATCACCATTTTATAGAGCCGCTATAGGCCTGGTCTATAACACGATCAGATATGACTACTATATAACAATATTATTATATAATGGTGTTAGAAATCACTGTTATGCAATCAATTTGCGCTATTAAGGTTCCCGACAAGCCGCTATAGTTGTTGCGTTATACAGCTAAAAGGTGTTATTAGGAAGTGATGTAAACGTTTATATCACCATTTTATAGAGCCGCTATAGGCCTGGTCTATAACAGGATCAAATATGACTACTATAGAACAATATTATTATATAATGGTGTTAGAAATCACTGTTATGCAATCAATTTACGCTATTAAGGTTCCCGACAAGCCGCTATAGTTGTTGTGTTATACAGCTAAAAGGTGTTATTAGGAAGTGATGTAAACGTTTATATCACCATTTTATAGAGCCGCTATAGGCCTGGTCTATAACAGGATCAAATAACCTACTAAAGAACAATATTATTGTATAATAGTGTTAGGAATCACTGTTATGCTATCAATTTGCGCTATTAAGGTTCCCAACAAGCCGCTTATAGTATTTTTAGTAGTCGTATATTAACAGAAATTAAAACCTAACTATACCACTATTTTGGGATATAGTGGCTTTGGAAAACACTGCTACAGTATTTAACACTGTAGTAGTGATATGAATACCATTATAGAGCTATTTTGCTGTATAATGAAGTTTTCAGGATACGTTTATATAGCTTTGAAAAGCGTTAATAGTCGTTTTCTAATGCCTTTTATATCTCATCGCCGTATACGTCACAATTACTCTTTTATATCACAGAACTGTGGAATAATGGTTTCGGTATCTCTTTTAAAACACAATAGCGTTATAGCTGAGTTTACTATAATTATGTTTTATAAAAAAAAACTGTTTAGAAGATCTTTCTATAGTAAAACATTGAAAACAAGTATTGTTTTCTATATAAAGAACTTATAAGTTAAACTGGATCATAGTTAAAGTCTCATGCAACCCTAATTGAATCCACAATGGCGGGCTTATGGCAGTGAATGCGTATGATAAGTGACATAGTCGAACTATAAAAGCGTATGTTTTACTTCTTGGATCCATAGTAGAAACTATGGTGCCAATAATTTTATTGTATTAAATTATATTTATTTATTTTATTCAAAACAGGTATAAATCGAGGGCGCACTTAAAATACTCCATTAAACTAATATTCTTTTAACGGTAAAATTTCCATCGCATACCTTTTTGCAGTAATGTTGGAATTATACGAAATCCAAATTATTTTGATTGACACTAAACTTCACAAGTTCACATGCCACTTTTCATAAAGTTCCTCGTTTAGAACAGTTTTTGTTAAATATTACACACATTAAATTATTTTAGAAATTTCATTCATTCGCATTAAAAGGGACGGCAACTGCTATTACAGAACAAAAAACCTGTATAACGGAATCTCAAATGCTACTATAGCATAAATTGATACTATAATAGCGTTACTGTGTCCTCTATGTCAACAAATTAGCACAATAGTCATCATCACATCACCATTATAGACCTTAAACGTCACGGATGATACTGCTATAGCCCTATTATATCACTAAATGGCTGCATAATTGCGCCAAATCGGCTCTACAGTACCAATATAGACTATTTATAGGACCATTTAATGTGATTTAATTTGGTGCTCTCGACCACTATAGGACCAGAAATTGTTACTTGGGTACTACATATCATAGTAGGTATACATAACTATACATATACGGTGAAGCTAATCTTGTCAATGAAAAAAGGCGGTAAATTTGAAAAATGTAATATAGGCGCGAAGGTATATCATCCCTAAAAATGAGAAGCTTTTTATTTGGGTGACAAGATTTGCATGACCGGAGACCGCAGTTATCTCAGTTTATTGCACAATTACTTAGAGCGATAGAGAGATAATAGGCGAGACGACTAAAAAAAAACTAATTAAATAGTCCGTCAGTTAGATTATCAAAGAATTTTAGACACATATTTTTTCTTTTTTCTCGTAAACGAAAAATGACGACGGTACAGTGCGTTGAAGTTTCGCGTGACGTCACGCCTAGGTACAATTTTTACTTAGCAGTGACGTCACAAGCCCCCACTCCGGTACTTTGATTTATTTAGTCGTATGGCATCAATCAGAATTTATTCGTCGCTTTACAGGTTAATATCTAAGTTCATTTGTAAAAGCGACTCAAATTTGATGCTCCATATATTTGTATTTTTTCATTCATTAGAAAAAGCGAAAAATTTGTGTTCAGTGTTTTTGGACGATCTAACTGACGGACTAAACAGAATGCCATTTTTTTATGTAGTCGTCATCCCAATTACGGAAGAGAGATAGCTATTCGGTACGCTACGAAACGGTTGGCGCCTTGTCTACGCGGCCGTGCTATATGTGTTAATTGTTTCCTATTAGATCACGGGAAGTAAAAAATGTGATTTGTGTGAATTATTGGTGGTACGCTGTTTGTTTACGCGGTCGGGGTCAAGGGAACATTTTTGATGCCCTTCATTATTGGATTTATTTTTATCACGCGATAAGCATAACTTGTTACATTATTTTGTCGTTTTTGGGATCTGCACACAACATTTAACATACACCGTGTTTTTTGTTTTCCGTTGAATTCGACACGCAGTTAGGTCCATCATCAGAAACCACCCTGTATGTCGTTTTTTGTTAATTTTTTTTTAATTTTTTTTTGTGTCCATACAAAATAAATGTATTAATTAGTGTGGACCTTGAATTCTTTTTTATATAATTCGATAACCGTAAGAGTTAAGAGCCTAGTTTCTTAGAGAAATTGATTGTATTTGAACTAAAGAATCTTCCCTTAAAGTTAACGGAATTCAATAAAAACAGGGTGTATGCCTCCGTACTTACCCGTGTTTTTATTGACTTCCGTTAACATCATAGGTGAATTACAGTTAATTTCTCTAAGGGCCGCTTGCACCACCCGCTTAACTCAAGGTTAGTGGGCTGTCAACTGTCAAATTGCATGTAAAATGGTGGGTTAACCCTCCGTATAAGCGGGATAAGCGGGTGGTACAATTGCCCTAAGAAACAATATCTTAATTCTTAACCCTGTTATAGAGTACGAGCGCCAATGGGATCCTGAAAATGATAGCAGAGCGAATCGACTCTGACATTTTGGGGCGATATATCGAATTACATGTGTACGAGTACAAACATGTGATTCGGTAAATCACTCAATTCACTTTGTATTAGGCATTAAAATATGTAAGTAGATTATAAGTACGTAACATAGCAAGTAAGTGTTCACTAACAACTATGGACTGTAATTGTCTGAAAATAAACAATTTTTATTTTATTTTTATTATTTATTATGATTATGAGTATTATGACATGTGACGCCAATTACTTGGCCCTAACTTGAATGCTACTTAAGTACTTACTTACCAGTTTAGTTGCCTGATATTTTACAGTAAGGTACAGCGGGGCAAATCTCGACTGGGGGGGCAAATGTAACTGGTCTATTTTTCCATATGTCTTACAATGTTTGCATTAGTAAATAGAGTGTCCACCGGTTATATATGGTAGGCGTGTTCAGTGGATACATGTAGAACTCAACATCATAGTGTAATAATGGAAAAAATGGATTAGTTACAATTGTCCCCCAGTCGAGATTTGCACCGCTGTACCTTATTTTTCACAATTACTGTATGCAACTTTATAGTCCGAACTAGTGGAAAAAAATCATCAATTTTATAAGTACAACATATACACTGTGGAGTCAACTTCTTGGTCCTTTAAACAATAAGTTGCTCTTTCAACGTTTTATATCAAACAGTTTGCCCTTTGTCCTTTCTGTTACTTCTGCTGCCAACTGTACTTACCAAGCATTCAAATATGCAGCCGAATTAAAAAGTTTGAATTCTCCTTGACTTGTCAAATAAATAATCTTATCTGTCGACGTTGAGAGTGACATCGGTTAAAGCCGCCATTTTATTTTAGCGGCTGGTCAAAGTATTTTATTACCACTTGAATTTAGCCTAAAGGGCTGAGTCACTGACCTCTACATGTATACATACATACGTATTTTGTTTTTAGGGTTCCTTATGCAAAGTAAAATAGCTGTACATAGGTACGTTTATGTCTACGTCTTGTTTAACATTATACTCTGAAACGCCATACTACGATTTTGTCCTTAGGTCTTTTTATTTTTTTTTTTTAATTAGCCTCTTTTGTGTCCCACTGCTGGGCAAAGGCCTCCCCTCGTTTTCTCCACTCGACCCTGTTGTCGGCGTTTTCCCACCATTTTGGGTAGAATGCGTCCAGGTCGCCCCGCCATCTCCTTTTTGGTCTGCCTGAACCCCGACCTGCCCCGTCTATGGTGTTTTGCGTTTATTCTAATTTATTACGAGTTTAAAAATTTAAACGAACATAGTACCTACTTGGATTTCGTCAAGTTACACAAAGTTTACTTATTTTATTTTAATTTATAGTGACAAAACAACATTCCTTAATAAACAAAAAAACTAAACAACATTATAACAAAATAAACACCGATCACGAAAAATAAAACAAAACTGCGTTTTGTACCTAAGTCGTTACGTCACTACTCACTAGAGGTCAAACACATAGGAATCGGCACTGGCCCCGTAGCCAAATGGCATTCATACGACGCGAAACGAAAACGAAACGCCGCGAAAGGTAGTCTGGCTCTGTCGCGCCAATACGCAAGAGCGATAGAGATAGATATCTACGACCGTTTCGTTTCGTGAGCGTTTGTGCCATTCGGCTACGCACCCTGGTCCCACCAAAAGCGATTAAGCAATGAGCTATCGGTGACAGAAAGGAACAAAAGATAGTCGCTCCCGTGTAAATAAAAGAGACGCGATGATAGCGCGAGCGAGTTAGGTATAGTTCGTCGCTCGACGAACTATAAGTCGCTCGCTCTTTCTTTTATTGCCTAAATGTGGTATAAAAAATCATAGTCATATCACGACAAAGAAGATCTTTCCAGACATAAAAAGTACCAAGTCGAAAGTACCCCCGAGATGTTTCACAAGGACCAAGAAATGTCACGGTTAGTAACAAAATGATTGAATGGGTCGAAAAGGGTACTGAAACCGATGTATGAAAAAGGTCAGTCGATTACGCGAAACGCATTTATTTTGGAGCAAAAAATGGATTAAGCCCAAGGGGAAACGAGAGTAGATTATTTCTCTTGATAAAGATAAATATATGTATTTAAGCACTTTGGTTTTGAAATAAAATGTACAGTCAGTGTACCTACAAATTAATGATAATGATCGTTAAGTACATGATGTCAGATATTTTATTAAAGTTTAAGTATGTACCTACAGGGCTGACAGAAAAACATGGGATGATTAAAACATCTCTCAATTCATAATATGTATATCACAATCACAGGTCCATTGCATAATGGATATTAATTAACTAACTTCGTATAAGTATACATATTAAGCTTTTATTAGCTTGACTAAATTGATGTGTCATATCATGATATCATATTGGCCCATAATATTCTTATTAATTTATTTGTATCAAACATGCGTTCTAAACTGCGTACAAAAATCAAAAAACTCGTTTTAGTAAACAATATGTCCTTCAAAAGATCACCTTCGAGGGGTCGCGTTCTATGCATGCATTCTATTTATAAAGTTCGATTATGGCGAGAGCGCGCATGCGCACTTGACATACATGCGACCGGTTAGTGCTCCCTTGCGCCGGACACGGTTCCGTAGGGAAACAGACTTTACGGGACAGACTTCCGACACACCTCGGACAATGGTGATCAAATATATGAAAGAGGCGCGTTCCTACGCACACAGTCTAAGCTCGTGTAGGTGAACGCGTACCATGCTTGTATGAGACCGGCCCCATTTTTGACAGGATGTAACTGTGAGGTTATCGAGAGTGTGCTCCTAAGCGAGAGAACCTCCAATTGCTTAAAAAACTTTATTGATAACCCTAAGGGCCGGTTGCATCAAACCGTCTGTCACCGTTAAAGCGTTCGTAAAATGTTATTGTATGGGAAGTTCCATAGACATCTGCTGCGTGGCGATGATGTGTCTGTCAAATGTGGTTGATGCAACTGGCCCTAAACCCCAATTCAAACCAATCGTATAGGCTACTTGCCTTCTAGTCAAATCAGCTTCTTTTTAAGAACTGTCAAAACGAATTTTAACGTCTTGCTAATATGGAATAGGGAACTTGACTAAAGTTAAAATAAAATATTTTATACCATGCACGAAATAAAGCACCCGATAATTATAAGAAAAACATGGACAGAAGTTATTTTGAAATCCAATTTATATTTAATAAGTCAGGTAGAAATATATAAAGTAACTGGGTTGACCGTGACGTCACTCAATTCAATTTCATATAAATCCCATATTGGCAAGTCGTTCAAATTCGTTTTGATAGTTCTTAAAAAGAAGCTGATTTGACTAGGAGGTAAGTAGTCTATTAATATGAAATCGAATTGAGTGACGTCACGGTTAACTCAGTTACTTTATATATTTCTACCTGACTTATTAAATGGTAATTGGATTTAAAAATAACTTCTATCCTTGTTTTCCTTGTATTTATCTGATACTTTATTTCGTGCATGGTATTTAATTTTAAGTACAATCAAGTTCCCTCTTGGCTACATGTTGTTTTTTACCCGGGCGGCGAAAGCTAGCAAAACTAAAAAGCAGTGAAAGTACTGAGACACTTTCTCCCTGTTATTGGTTCTGTTATGGATATGTTCCTATGCATCTTTAGCTCGACGATCTAACACTTTCAAATCGGTCATGTGGCCGGTTATCGATTTATTTTATTATTTTTTCTATTCGGTTACACAATAAAAATCGATTGCATGTCGGAAAGTGAGGATTTTGTTCGTAAGAGATATCTTTATTATTAACTAATGGCCCGTACACACGTGACTTCATAAGGAGGAGAATATAAAAAGGCACGTATTTAACCGGGCGACTAAATAACCATAGAAATGGGTATCAAATATAATAGTTTGGCGACTAAAATGGGGCCTCAAATTATTTCAATATGAGGTAGCATTTTAATGTCATTACGGCTACGGTTTATTCAGACGCGAGTACCAACTATTTATTTGGCAACTGAATTATTATATTGGAAACAATTTAAGAGAGACAGTTTAATAGGAAAACGGCTATCTATTAATATAAAATATACAGTTCTTTTAAAATATTTATATAGCAAATTAACATAAAAAGTACATTTAAAATTTATACATCGGCACTCATCACCTGAGCTGTCATTTTAATAAAAAAAAAGGATTCTTATAAAATATAATGGTCGACAAAATATTGTACTTATGGGTAAGAAATTAGGTGTTTGGGAGTGCTGGCAACTTCGTCTCTATACAATGAATTTAATTTTTCATGACGTTTACTCTATCGAATCTAAGGCCGGTCTTACGCAGTCTTAACGTCACTCTGAAAGATTCATTTTTTTGGCAGAAAAACCTTACTCAGAATATGCCTTGGCATAAATCGTTCCGCAGATTTTATAATATCCAATCTTATCCTGGCATAATGTTAATGAGCAAAATAATCTTCTAAATATTATGCAAACAAAAATCTACGGAAGTACTCTTAGTACTTCCGTAGATTTTTGTTTGCATAATATTTAGGCAGTAAAAAGTTGTCCATCTTCTTCCTATTTCTGTTTTGATAGCGAGTCTTGTGTGTTGGGGATGCAAGATACCTAACACTCCTCCTCGCTTCGCTCGTCATCGTACCTAACGGTGCCTCTGGGACTGTATTTCATTTACTTTTTGCTATCGTTGTTTTGTTCATACAAAGTACCTAAGAATTATGCCATAGCAAATTTGGTAGGACTTATATTCTACTAAAAAAATAACCTAACACTAACCCACTTTTCTGCTAGCAGAAAATAATTCTGCTCCTATACCTCTAATATTTATACGATTATCACGGTAATTTTTTTTAAATGCCATGTCGGTGGTAAACAAGCATACGATCGGCCTGATGGAAAGTGGTCACCGTAACCTATGGACGCCTGCTACTCAAGGGGTATATGCGCGTTACCGACCCATTAGAAGCTTATACACTCCTTTTTGCTGTGTATTTATTATAAAATGATTTGGTACGCGTTTCCTTATAGATATATTTAAATACTACTCGTGGTTTACGGGTCGCAAATACGATGTTTGAATAGAATAAGTAGAATAGAATAGAATAAACATTTATTTGTGAACACAGGCAAGACAAAATACACATAATAACAACAAGACGGAAAGGAATGAAGTGCCACGAAATGGCCTCATCCAAGCGTGTTGCTGGTGACTTCCAGCGCTGATTTTCCGATGGGACCATCGTTTCCATAAAGAAACGATTTTATATGTTTTTTTTTTAAAAAACCTACTTCCCAGTAATTTTTTTAGTTGCCTCCGCAATTTAAATACTACTTTAAACGATGAGCTAAGTATAATTATTTAGGTGCTAACATCTATATGACTACAAATATTAAAAATCTTACGCTTTACAATACTAGGTGCCAATTATTATTTTAGTCGCCAAAGTATTGTTTAATGTTCCTCGGCAATATTTTTGTCGCTTGAAATTTGCTGCCGTTTTTTCAATAATAATGATGCTTAATATTTGAGGCTCATATATTTTTTTTGTCGCCACAATATTAAAACACAGCCAAATTATATTATTGTATGCCCGACTTAACTTCCCGTTTAATATTTTAGTTGCCCGGTTAATTATATGCCATATAAAAACATATTTAGTCAAAAAATCACACAAATCAAAAAATTGGGACGGACCGGAATATATATTATAGACATTCGGTTCGGGGTTTACGTTTTCAGTATTTGTATCACTGCACGATTCAAGCAATGCTTATAAGAGTTATAAGATTTCACACAAAGACATAATATCGTATACCTATGTTAGTGCCAAAAGTAATAAAGTTTTTGGTTGAAATTGTCAAATGTCATTGACCGATCAGCCGAGCAAGTTACTCTAACTACCTATTTAGTATATGTACTAACTTGTGTACTAGTAGATAGTAAGTACTTACAATAACAAAAAAAATGTGTAATAAGTGTTATAATATATTATTAAGTTTGATGTAATTTGTAGAATAGTAGGTTCTTAATTGCACCGCGATACTAGCGATTGATTGATATTGTCTAAACTGTTTACGTAATTAATGCCTCAGCGAGTTAAGCACATACTTGTAAATATTTGACCCACTAAAGCCCGCTTAGATCTTTCGATCCTAAAATAAATCGATCATAATCGATTAGAGCTGTCAATATACAAGTGGAATTCAGCAATGAATCGATTATTAATCGGTACCTGCACTTTAAAATCGATTTGTTCACATCGATTCTTTTAATAACTCGCACTCATACTTTAATACATTTCATTATGTAGCAGTCACATAAACTTATTAATAAGTACATTAATTCTATTTCATTGACCTTTTGTTTAAAAATTCTCGCCCTTCGTCCTTCGCATTAGACAAACGTGAATCGAGCGACCTAACATATAGAAAATTAATCGGTGCCATTTATCACATTAAGAACAATAAGACTTACGAAGCCCGCTCTCGGTATGATCAATATTAATTTGCATGTTAATCGGTTGACTGTCTATGCAATCTGTTAAGCTAGGAACATACTACGCGGACGTCCGTCGTAAATCGACCGCGACCGCGACCGATCAGTGTGCACGGAACAAAACATCCAGCGAGCCAGATTTCGATCGGACGTCCATGCGCTCAAGGCCACGTCCACGACCGTCGACCGATAGTTTGCACGTTTAAGTGTATATTCACAGTTGATATGTCGCCGCGAGATAGACTACCCGTCCTTATGTCATTAATACAGTTAGAAGAAGACGTGGCATCTATCTCGCGGCGACATACTCCCGCGGCCATCATGTGCTAGGCCTACAGATCCCCGTCCGCGGTCGATCGACGACGGACGTCCGCGTAGTATGTTCCTAGCTTTATTCTTGGTGAAGAGCATTGGTTGCACAGACAATCTATAGATTAACATGGCTAATGTTGTTTTTACCTGATTATTTAAGTGAAAGTATTCTTTAAAAATATTTTTCTGCAGTTTTCAAGTAATGATAAAAATATGGTAATATTTTTTTTCGGTTAATTGGACAGTAATTAATAAATATAAGATAGACTTAAAAAAAAGAGTCAAGTAGCCTATTGGTCTTTATAAGTAGGTATATATTTGCCTATGTGGCATCTCTAGATTCTCTAGCACATAACCTGCTTATGGCGTTATTAGGTTAACCTTAAATTAATGTAAATACCGCGATACATAATGCATGAGCACATATGGGCATGATAATTGCGAATAAATACGGTCACTCGCTGTTACATATACCTACTATTCATGCGCGCACGCAAGATACCATAATGTTGTTATGTGCGTTTACACTCTGATTATTTAGTAAAGTAAGTATACAGTATGTAACTCAATGAAGAACAAACTCTCAAACCCGTTTAGGTCACATTGAGTAAGTTTTAATATGGGACCACAAAAAAATGCGGGGAGAATAACCTAACCACAAAATTAAAATTTTAATTGTGTGGTTAGGTTAGTTTAGGTATATGTATTTTTTAACCCCCGACGCAAAAACGAAGGGGTGTTATAAGTTTGACGTGTCTGTCTGTCTGTCTGTCTGTCCGTCTGTCTGTCTGTCTGTCTGTCTGTCTGTCTGTCTGTCTGTCTGTTTGTCTGTCTGTGTGTGTGTCTGTCTGTGGCATCGTAGCTCCCGAACGGATGAACCGATTTTGATTTAGTTTTTTTTGTCTGAAAGCTGAGTTAGTCGGGAGTGTTCTTAGCTATGTTTCATGAAAATCGGTCCACTATGTCACGGTCGGGGGTTTTTTCAAAATTTTAATTGTTCAGAGTCCTTATTGGTTTTGCTTTAGCAATTGTCTTTGAAGAAATGTTAATTTTTGACAATAATACCTATCTAGTTAAGTGTTTTTAACCCCCGACGCAAAAACGAAGGGGTGTTATAAGTTTAACGTGTCTGTCTGTGTGTATGTCTGTCTGTCTGTCTGTCTGTCTGTTTGTTTGTCTGTCTGTCTGTGTGTGTGTCTGTCTGTAGCATCGTAGCTCTCGAACGGATGAACCGATTTTGATTTAGTTTTTTTTGTCTGAAAGCTGAGTTAGTCGGGAGTGTTCTTAGCCATGTTTGATGAAAATCGGCCCACTAGGTCGCGGTCGGGGGTTTTTCAAAATTTTAATTTTGTGGTTAGGTTATATACTATACGGTATCACATTGAGGACTAAACCGCTGTCAGATTTGTTTATTTGACCTACTAATACATATCACGAAAAACCGTCAGTGCCGGCCAGGTCACGACCGGTAGGTACCACTAACATGTGCGTCCGAATTATACAATCGGAAATAATTCGGCTATCAATCGATATCTATTGTTCTGACAAATGATCGGCGCGGGAATCGATTGCGAATCGTAAAACAATAAATGTCCGATAATAGGCTTTGACAGATAACAGTAGGAGCTAATGGTTCATTTTGGAACGGTAAAATGTTTTATGGTAGGTAATCTGTGGATTTAATTTGGTTTATATGACTTTTAGCGTATTAGATGGTGTTATCCTTAATGATATGAGATTCGAACGCGCCAGTGATAAAGGTGTGGTCCTACGCAAGAACTGTTTTTCGCAGAAGGTATTTATAAGACAAGTACTACCAAAATGCACGGTATTTATTAAGTAGGTAAATAATATTTTCAAATTAAAATGGCACTCATTCGCGTAAACACATACGTTTATATTCGATCCGACGTTTCGGAAGTTAAAATAAACAATGTTGATTGACCTAAACGTCATAATTTCATCGAAGTTTGACGTTTAACATAGCACCGCCGAGGATGCCAAAACTTATCTTTGACTAACTAAGGGTCACTTGCACCACCGAAAATGGAAGGTTAACCCGAGGTTAACCCACCATTTTGTATGGAATTTGACAGTTGACAGCCCAATAACATTGAGTTAAGCGGATGGTGCAAGTGGCCCTAAGTAATAGAATGCTTGGCCCTCTTTCAATTAAATATTTTTGCTTATTAACACCACAAGCTAACTACTTTATTTTGAAAGATTAAAATAGGGAACTTGACTGAAGTTAAAATAAAATATTTTATACCATGCACGAAATAAAGCATCAGATAATTATAAGAAAAACATGGACAGAAGTTATTTTTAAATCCAATTTCTATTTAATAAGTCAGGTAGAAATATATAAAGTAATAACTGAGTTGACCGTGACGTCACTCAATTCGATTTCATATAAATTCCATATTAGCAAGTCGTTCAAATTCGTTTTGACAGTTCTTAAAACGAAGCTGATTTGACTAGGAGGCAAGTAGCCTATAACAGTAAATGTACAGTAACATAAGTAGTGCATGTTCGTCGCCAAGTCGCTTAGCAGATTTATATGCGCGCGCGCAATCTAGATCCTCAACTCCACACTCCGTTGTGATACAGTTAGCTTATGCATTATATGTAGTAGGTACTTAGTTTACTTAAATGTATCTTTTGTGACACGATGAGAACCACAAGGATGTACACAGTGTGTTTTCAATTTAATTCAATTAACTTCGGCCCATACTCTAAGCTAGTTCGGGGATCCGAGTTAGCATAATATACTTTTATATTTCATGCAATAACATTACAAGAATTACTCGTATAAAAGTAACGTGTGAAAATGTGTTCGTCACGCGTCCAGGATCACCTGCCAAAAAATAATGCTCCGACCCCAAGTGAACAGTTATAAAGGCAAGTGAATGAATTGAATGATCACCGTGAGCACCGGGACCGGGACCGGGAAAGTGCCCACAGTCTTCAAGTCCCTCAGCCGTGACGAGGATACGACGACAGAGAACAAATGACAACCACCTAGCGATCCACAAGTAACTCGTGGACCGCAGGTTGCACACCTCTGCTTTAACCAAAATTGAAGTTCACCAAACGTTACAGTAACCGAGACACTCGAGACAGATAAAGAGATATCTAGATTCCCTAGGTCGCTAGGTCCTAGCGATCCAAAAGTAGGTAACTCGCGCAGCACAGGTTGCACACCTCTGCTCTAACCAAAGTTGAAGTTCACCAAACGTTATAGTAACCGAGACACGAGACAGATAAAGAGAGGTTGAAAATGGTCTGAAATGCTTCGAGAAAAGGATGGTACGGCCGTGCCTCTTTTTGCTCGACTTGGTGGGGGCACTGCCGTGCCCCCAGATACCTAGATTCCCTAGATCGCTAGGTCCTAGCGATCCAAAAGTAACTCGCGGGTCGTAGGTTGAATAACTCTCTAACCAAAGTTGAAGTTCACCAAAGGTCACAGTGAACGAGACAGTGACGTTATGTCCGACGAATTACCATACCCCTGCGAAGGCAGGACAGGCGACAAGCCGACTGCCGGCGGCGTTCGTTTGCATATGCCGACTAATTAACACTGAATAAACTGAATTCATTTACTTGGTTGTAAAATCATTGACAAACTATAGCATATTTTAAACTAATATTGGAAACTGTGGGTATACTTAGAATTATCTAGTTCAGTTAAACAAACACAACACACAATGTGTGTCAAAAATATGAATATCGTCGCCTATTACCCATTGATCGAATACTAAGTTTGAGACTACTTGGATTCATTATAAAATACTAGCTTTGCCCGCGGCTTCGTTCGCATTAGAAAGAAACAAAGTGTAGCCTATGTCACCCTCCATCCCTTCATCTATCTCCACTTAAAAAAATCACGTCAATTCGTCGCTCCGTTTTGCCGTGAAAGACGGACAAACAAACAGACACACACTTTCCCAGTTATAATATTAGTATGGATATATTTAATTATTATTTTTATGGAAAAATCGAAATGCATGTCGATACATTATCTAAAATGTACATAGGTACATTCATCCGTGCAGTATAGCTACACGTTATGTACCTACTTAATTAATAATTGGTAATTCATTTGTTTTTTACGCACCTACAGAATTTCAATTAGTGGGCAATATCTATGAATATCTTAGCACCTGTAGACTAAACACCACAGTATAATAAAGAGTACTTTCGTACAGTATGGGCTCTCCCGCTCCCCGCTGAAAGTGCCGCCCACCCCTGCTCGGTCGCCTCACAGTTACCGCCTGTCAAAAACGCTAACAGTCGATCTGTCATATTTCACTCATCAAGCATAGTACGCGTTCACCTACACGAGCTAAGACTGAGTGCTAGGAACGCGCCTCTTTCATATATTTGATCGTCAGTGTCCGAGGTGTGGTAACCTGGTAAAACTGTCTCGATTTTCAAGTTAAATGTTATAAACAGTTATATGCAGCCAGCATGCACTTTTAACGGTAAACGTTATAACTGTTATGTGAATAACGTTAATATCGATTAAATTAGAAGTCGTAAAATGTTTATGAGTTTTTTATTTTATTTATGGGATATTTCATTCATACGATGAGGATGATTAAGTACATTACAATCTTTATATTTCATCTAAACGCTTCCAAGTAAATTTACATGGTTTATATTTTTGAATTTGGTTAAAAATGTTAAAATCATGCATCATATTGTAAAAACGTTAATATCTATACTTATATTTTATAAGGCATTTGACTGGTAGGTACTGTATGTAGTGTATGTAGATACAGTTCAATTGACTACGCACTCTGAACGCTTAGCCAAGATGCCAATCGTTCATAAAAACCACATGATTTTTCGTAGCCTCATTGTATCACCAACCCCTATATCATTTTGCGTTTATTTTTTTTATATGTTTGTCATCCTCTTTCTGCTACCCTCTGCTTTCTTGTCGTTAACCTTCGATATGCTTAGAAGTAGACACGCTCCATATCTTTTACTATTACTAAACCATTTATGTAATATGTAAATGACAATTAGATTAATGGGCGCTGAACATTTTGGAAACCAAGCTTTAAAACCGGCGCAAACATATATTTAACACAGTACAGTATGAAATCTGCAATCCTTAGATAAGTGTCTCGAACGCGATTGGTCCATCGGAATCAGGTCATGTGAGTTCGATATACTACGGCCCACCTGCGCGTAAGCACTAGATTATTCCAACCTTTTAAACATCATAAAAACCCTTTCATGCCCTATGTAATTTAAAAAACCTTGAATATGGACAAATTTTTAAAAGATCGGCTAGGCGTATGTAAATACATTCAGATTTGCAAGCGTCCATAGGCTACGGTGACTGCTTCCCACCAGGTAGACGTTATGCTTGTTTGCCACTGTCGTTGTATTGAAAATGCTTTGAATCTAACAGTTAGCGGCCTACGCCGATAATGTATTTATGAATGACCGGTGCACCTGACTACGTTGTTTTTCAGCCAATTGTTATGTTACTATTGTTAATGTTAATACTAACGTAATGCATTATAAATCGAAATAGATACCATACACCAGAGAAAAAATTATCAAGCCGACTGGTGGCGAAACCGGGAGTCGAACCCGGCTCTCCAGCTGTCGCTGTCGCTAACGTGATTACCTCTACACTACTTCGACCCCTCAACAATTAATAAAATAATTTGATTTGTTTCTAGTTTAACATTATGCATATCAAGTATAAGAGTCCTCTCTAATTGCTCTAATTGCGAGTATATAAAATTCATCGATTTTTGGGCAAAACATTAAAATATGTAGAAATGGCCGAGTGGGATTTCTGCGACGGAAAACGCCGCAAAAATGCAGTCTGGCACTATCGCGCCAATACGCAAAGAGCAATAGAGATAGATTACATTTCTGCGGCGTTTGATGTCGCAGAAATGCCATTTGGCTACGGGGCCTGTTATAGAAAAATCCTCAAAAAAAACGATAAATTATACATCGTGTTCACAACCGGTAGTGAAGTTGTATTACAGTTTACAGCTCAATCATTAGATTAGCGGCCACACCCGCAATTAGACGCATTATCACGTCAGAGGACAATAGAATGTCAGCGGTAATTAGAAGGCGTAATTAACACGGTGTATGAAAAGGGCATGAAAATAAATGGCTTGGTGGTTAATGAATTAATGATTCAATTAAAGAGAACTAATAACATATATAGACATATATTGGTTCTACAGCAGAAAAGTATGTACGTGAAGCGATTGAAATTAGAAAGAATCGAAATTTCAACCAGAATGAGCAAATGTAAGCGTGAAAAAACACCTAGGGACACACCGGCTGATATCGTGAGTGTTGTGTGTGGGCAAAGTGACAACCCTAGCGCAAAAGTGAATAATCAAGAACAAGTGCGGGTAGTTCGAGAAACTCGCGCGGCTAGAAGATGTTGATGCAATTCCTCGCCAGTCTACCCGTGACCGCACGAACATAATGTGATGTTCGAAACGTCGGGCCAAATATAACTGAGTTTTCGGTGTGGCATTTTTTTACACTCACTTTCGCTTTAGTTGTAACTAGATACAATTTGCACCGACGCGTGCCAGTTTGAAGTGCTCCTAGGTCATACGAATTAACATGGACATCAATAACATAAGACATGGAGCTAGGAAATTCTAACGGGATCATCATCATCATCATCATCATCAATCATTTAAGAGTTGGACTCTTGTCGGTGGAGCAACTTCCATGCGTGCCGGTCTTCTGCCTTCCTTTTGACATCCAGCCGGCGTATCATGCTGCCAATTTTATCACTTATCCACGTGGATAAGACATCTGTCACTCTCACACTGACATACTTGCTAAAGCGTGACGGATGCTTTATCCACGTGGATAAGTGATAAAATTGGCAGCATGATACGCCGGCTGATACGACACAACGTTGATTTTTTCCTTTATTTGGGTCATATACGCTCTCCTTGGTCTCCCCCTTTGCCTTCTTGCCTCAATTCTTCCTTCTAGTATGTTTTTAATGAATTCGTCGTTCTAACGGGATAAGAAACAATAAAAATACATGCACAATATTATTAGTAGTTTATGTGATTGCTACATAATGAAATGCATTAAAACCTCGAATGTGGGTTAATACTCACTTCGTTCGTTTCTTAATAGGATCATATGGGTTTTATTTAGTACTAGTTTTTTCCCGCGGCTTCGCCCACGTTAAATTCGAAAATTGCGCAATGCTCCATACAAACTTCCACCCCCTATTTTAGGAAAGTGGGGGGTTAGAAAGAGACAAAAAGTAGTCTATGTCACTCTCCACCCCTTCAACTATCACCACTTTAAAAAATTCGTAAATTCGTCGCTCCGTTTTGCCGTGAAAGACGGACAAACAAACAGACACACACATTTATAATTTTAGTTTGGATGTGTGTAAATATAATTTGGTTTTACATACATTTTTCTATACCTACCCATCATGGAACAAATTCATTCACATAATTTTACTACTTAATTATTATTACTGTTTAAAATTACACATATACGTCTTGCTAAAGGAAATCGTACATCTTACATTGAAATATCGTGATAAATAGTCATCCATAAGTAACGTAACTATCGTAAACATCAATAAAACTAATTAAAGATCTTGTAACATTAAAAATAAATGGTCATCTCATTAAAGGCTGTAAACATGGTTCGGATAACCGGCAGAGTAGGTTCGTGAATGAAATAGTACATGAATCGGATTGATACGTCCGGTGGAGAAGGTATTTCCATGTGTGATACGGTTGCGCTGGCCGCGTGTCACGAGAGACTGGCGGGTAGAAAAATTACGACTCATCATCCTCCTTGCGTTATCCCGGCATTTGCCACGGCTCATGGGAACCTGGGGTCCGCTTTTGACAACTAATCTCAAGATTTGGCGTAGACACTAGTTATTACAAAAGCGACTGCCATCTGGCCCCGTAGCCGAATGGCATTTCTCCGACGCCAAACGAAAGCGATACGCCGCTGGCTCTGTCGCGCCAATACGCAAGCGCGATAGAGATAGATAACTAGCGCTTCGTTTCGTGAGCGTTTCGTGAGCGAATTCGGCTAGACCTTCCAACCCGGTTTACTGGAACTAGTCCAGTTTCCTCGCGATGTTTTCCTTCACCGAAAAGCGACTGGCAAATATCAAATGATATTTCGGACATAACTTCAAATCTTCAAGAAAAGAGCGTCACCCATCTTAAGGCCGGCAACGCACCTCCAACACCTCTGGTGTTTTGGGTGTCCATGGGCGGCGGTGATCGCTTACCATCAGGCGACCTGTCTGCTCGTTTGCCTCCTATCCCATAAAAAAAAAGTTTCGAAAAACTCATTGGTACGAGCCGGGGTTCGAACCCGCGACCTCCGGATTGTAAGTCGCACACTCTTACCGCTACGCCACCAGCGTATCAAAAACGGGAAGAAAAAAATAAATAAATAATACGACTATTAGCGCGTTTTCACATCATCCGATTCGATATCGGATGTAGGACCGATCCGATATCCTGTACATTTGCAGACACCTCACTTATTTTCAGACTCAAACGACAGCAACAGCAACATTTCAGGCACCATCTTTGATTTGCCTTTGACTTCCTTCCTACATCCGATATCGGTTTAGATAATTTGAAAACGCACTTATGAGTATCTAAACGACCGGCAAGTTGCAACCCAATGCTCTATAATAAAATTGTAAAACACATGTTTGACAATAAAATACTTTATTTTCATTTGAATGCAACAAGTGCGGAGGAAGTTGAATATTACTAACGAGAGTAAGTTAAATCGCGACGGCTTGCCGGACCGATTTAAAGACTCGAGTTCCGAAAAAAATTCTTGTAGCTTTCGATTAGTATACTTGATCGATGGCAACAAGGCATTTTTGTGGCACCATTTATGTGTGGTGCAGTGTATGCGCGTTCTTAGGCGGTCGCATTTTAATGTATGGGATGGTTGATCTTCTTATATTAATCTATGCCTATACTCTGCCGCTACCGCTCATGCCTTAAGTGGTTGCGTTAGGGATTGTAGGCGCCCTTGATCGCGACTGAGCCATTAGTATTACGTGAATTATACCCGCGGTTCGTCGGCCAGCTCGAGGTGTGTCGAGAAATGCCGCGGCGGCCGTGTGTGCTGTCACAGGGGGACATGCGCAGTCGCCATTAGTATGAGAGCGCTCGGGGTACTCAAAAATATCTAAACACGCCTGTAACGACCAAAAATTTGTAGGGTTAAGGTATAAAATTTTTGGCACTTTGGCACGCATCTGAGTTGAATACATTAACTGTACTCTTAAACATACTTACGAAGAGGATCGAGTATTATAGAGAGTTACTGTCAAAGTAAAATGTGTAATCACAGTGCACAGACTCAAGACTGCCATCTCTCGGCTTAAAACTTTTGAACCTCATTTTTGACAATTTGGCCCAAATTCTTAGCCTGGGGGTCGATTTTTGAATCTCACGGCATTCGAATTCAGAAAATTGTCACTAAAAATAATAGGCAATTTTCAACCGGTATTTTAGTGACAGTGAGACTCAAAAATCGGCTCCTGATATGTGTTAAAATGACAAATATTAATATTAGCGCCATCCGTCTATACGGAGTTACATAATGTGTTTGCTTATATGAATTCGCAGAAAATAAAGAAAGAGGTTCGATGGACCACATAAGTATGGCTGCTGAGTGTTCGGAACTGTAATAGGCTAGTTTCCTAATAGTCAAATCAGCTTCTTTTTATGAACTGTCAAAACGATTTGATAATATGGACTTACTATGAAATACTGAGGAGTGACGTCACGGTCAATTCATTTACTTTATATCTTTCTCTTTGACTTATTAAATATAAATTAAGTTATAAATGACTATTACTGTCCATATTTTTCTTCTAATTATGTGGTGCTTTATTTCGTGTACTCCATAAAATATACTAGCCTATTCCGTAGAGCTAGTGTCATACTAATGAGTTTAATATATGTCACGAGAGATGTCGCTGTACCAACTGTTACAATTTCTACATCGCGCTATCGAAATGATTATCGAGAATGTATATAGAATTGGCATTTTTTACAATAAATTAGCGTTGTTTGTGACTGGTTGTTTAATTCATAGTCAGTCCTTCACTATGTAAAGTGCGCCCTTTTTGAAGGAATTAGGAAGTACCATACACTGACCCCCTTATTCATAAACGTACTCTAAAGTTATCAAGCCGATAAAGTTCGTTTATCCCTTTCCGACCTATTGGTGTGATAGAAAAGGACAAACGAACTTTATCGGCTTGATAACTTTAGAGTACGTTTATGAATAAGGGGGTGAGAATTTAGAAAGAAAGTACGGGGACATTTTAACGAATAAAATAAGCTTCATGTGTTTAACGATCCTGGGTCTACTAATCATCGATCAGGGTCGACAGCGGTTTAGTTCTCGAACTCTCATTAGGAACCGAAGGTTGCGGTGCTTTGTTCTGTACAAATCATCATAGTCTATGTGATCAACTGATCATCTCTAGCTGTCACTCTCATTTATTATATTTTTATTTGGAATTTTTTATGTGGTCTCCACTCAGAATCGCGAGATCCTAATAGGAGAAAAAAGTGTCCCAAGGTTTTTTTTCATTCCGTTACCATTTTTTCATACATTTTGTATGGCGGTAACGGATTGGAGGGTTGAAAAATGTATGGAATTCTTAGGACATTTTTTTTCTCCTATCAGGATCGAAAAGGTCTCTCGATTCTGAGTATTAATCGCGTAAAAAATACGCATTTTACAAAAAAAGTGGGGTGGACAACGTTGAAAAAAATGGCCCTTATCCTAATGATGAACACACACACACACACACACACATACAATCACGCCTGTATCCCATAAAGGGGTAGGCAGAACACATGAAACTACTAAAGCTTCAGTGCCACTCTTGGCAAATAAGGGGTTGAAAGAAAACGAAACTGTGACATAGTGTGTGAATGATGAACAATGTTGATAAATAATATCGTAGGTAACCTATTTCTAATATGTATAAGATGGTCTCATCGGAAGATCAGCGCAGTAAATCGCCAGCAATATGCTGAGATGAGACCATTTTGTGGCATGTATGTATTCTTGGCTGTATAATTTTCCTTTTTGTGTCCGTGAATAAAATTAGATACTGCATTCTACGGTAAAATGTGTGGCTGTGACTTGATCTAATCAGCTATAAGTTATGTCTCAAGTAACGGATATAAAATCATTATTATCCGGTACAATTTCGCCATTACGAAATACAGCTTGGTACTTTAGTACCTACATAGGTGATATGTGCCCGTTCACTGCGTCAGTAGTAACCTAGTTTATGGACTTAATAATGTTTTACTGGTACAGTCAACAACACAGTTGTCAATACAGACAAAGTGCCAAAAATAAGTATACAGAACTTTATTGCCTGATGTACATTAAGGTGTGTAATGTGTATGTATATTTTTGGAACTTTGTGTGCATTCACAACTGTGCTGTCGACTGTACATAAGTGCATTTAACACTGCTTTTATTTTTTATCGGAAATATTGTCCTTGTTAGATTAGAACGCGAAATTTTTAGTGTAGGTATCGTATAAGAATTTAACTTAATTATAACGTGAAAGGGTTCCATTTTATTTATGATTGAATGCAACAAGTTAGATTTCTAGGTTGCTGTATTTGAAACATAAATAGTAATGTGTTTACCTGACATATTTTTTGTAAGCGCGTACCTATATCTCGTATGTTTAATATAGGGTTTTTAATCCAGGGGTTCACAACCTTGTTTACTTTGTTACGCTTAACATTACAGACATAAAGTTTGTGACATTGCCAAGAGTGACACTGAAAATGAGCAGTTTCATGTGCTCATAAATATTAGGTTTTATTTAAAAGCCCTTTCCCTGAAGGGCTCATTATTTTCCCAACTTTTATACCTAATAATTTAAATAAATAATCTTCCCTAAGGTAAACACTTATTGAATACATTATATTTTAATGCCATCTAATAGATTTCCCTCTTCCGCGTATCAGACATAAATAACGAGTAACCAGTAACCAGTAACCACCAGGAAACGGCCCTTAAATTAGTGATGTGAGCTGAGGTAACCGTTATGAAGTATATTTATGAGGGATATAACGTTAATGGCACCGGCATTATCGATACGTACGCGATGCTGTCATGTCACTTTTATGCCTGAGTTACACTCGGCGGATTGCAGATTTTAATATCAATAATGTTGAACATATTTATTTACATGAATAAAAACAGCTATAGCTACGCGATATGATATTAATTTTGTATTTATATGTGTTAAATATGAACCTTACCGAAGTTATTTTTACTATAGCTACTTACTTTAACTAAGCCACCTTAGTAGAAAGTTGATGCATGGCAATATACCTTCTAGCACGAACATTTTGTGCTGTTCAACTAGATTCCTTCTTTTGTAGACAATTTTATTGTTTTTTTTCCTTCGATGTAATTCGTTGTTGAACGTAATTTTTCAATTGAATGTTAAGAAATCCTAGAAAAATCTACGTATTCTACCAGCTTCCTGCGGATGTTTATCTTTAATAAATTATGTAGTGTGTATCGTACTTAACGCGCGTTACTTATTTCCAGTTTTCGCCGCGGGTCATGCGGTGACCCCCGCCGTTCCGCCAAGGCCCACCGCTCTGATTCATAACTATTATAAAACCAACATTTAATATTAATTGCTAATTTATACTCCAAATGTTGTCAATGCCACGGCCGCGGTACTGTTAATCGCTGGTGACCCATAAAATCGGTTTATATTATAATGTAACAGTAGCGTGGGAACTTTATATAGCACACGTGCAATTTTACAAATTCGGATTGGATATTACCAAAAATGGAATTGCGGCGGCCTAGAAGCGAAGCGTAGGTCATTATAGTTTTATAGAACAACGCATAAACGTCAGCGATGTTTTTAAAGTGCTGTTGCTGTATACGTACACTACAGATTTACTGCGAAAATATTTGCCTTTTTTTATACCACGTCGGTGGAAAACAGGTATACGGCCCGCCTGATGGAAAGCGGTCACCGTAACCTATGGACGCCTGCAACTCAGGGTGGTGTCACATGCGCGTTGCCGACCCATTAGAAACTTGTCCACTCCTTTTTTGAAGAACCCCATACTGTAGTTCATCAGGAATACCTCGGCAGGGAGCTCATTCCACAGCCGGAGCGTTCGTGGGAGGAAATTCCTCTGGAACCACACGGTGTGTCGATGGCGAGCGGTGCGATAATGAAAAGTGGTCGTTGGCATCATGTCAAACAGTTCTTCAGAACACAACCCATTGTTCAATCCTTCGTTTTGTTACGGAAACGTACGAACGTGGCATGCTATTTCAGTCAGTCTCAGTACAAGATGTACTAACATTGACTGAACTAGCATGACAAATACGAACGTTTCCGGAAAAATACGAAGGAAGCCCTTTTCGCACTACATCTATAATCACTGTTACTAATGTTTTAAAGATTGTCAAGAAAACTGTCAAGTTCATTTACTGGACACTTTGGGGTTATCGTACTTTCTTACATAATAAGCAAGATACACTTGGTTTTGTATGTGAATCATATTACTCGTGTGGTCGGTGATTTAGTTTATTGTCTTCTCCGATTTATGTCTGTCAGTCAGTCACGCCATTTTTAGCCTGATAAACCATCACACAAGCAGTCGACTTTTCCGTTACATTTGAACGGCATGGAGAGACTGTCATTTCAATATATATCCACCGTATGTATGTTCAAAACGAACTCTAACTTCATTCCTATCGTAGGAAAACAAGGTTTATTTCTAGATGCGTTTTCTAACGGTGATATGGCTGGTGTGGTAGGATGTTGACAGTGATTTTGACGGCAGGTCACGGGGTTAATCGCCGGGGGTTCAATCTCGGCTGACATTACGAGTGCTTGTGGTTTTTAACATTTTGTAATGTCTGATTCGCGCCGGTACCCAGACACAGGTATTACGTGCAATTGGTAAGTACCGTCTAGAAAATGGATGCGAGAGAACATCGGAAGACTTGTTGTTTATCTGCGATTTGAAATGTCAAAATAAAATGACAAAAATTTACACAAAAATGGTTCACTACCCCTGACACTACTACTATTAACACACTATTACTAATAACTCTTTTTAATTGCCTTAATTATTACAAGTTTCATCTATAAAGGTCTCCCCATAATGGACTACCTAATCTGGCATTTGAAGAATCACGCGTCTGCCTCTGTGATCGAATTTCGCGATATTCAAACATACAACGGTTAACTCATTATAAGCGGTTAAACTTATTCAATATAGGTATAAGTTCATCCGCTGAATACTAATAAGTACCTATCCATACTATAAATGGGAAAGTGTATATCTATATATTTGTTTGTCCGCCTTTCACGGCAAAACGGAGCGACGAATTGACGTGATTTTTTTAGTGGAGATAGTTGAAGGGATGGAGAGTGACAAAGCTTCTTTTTGTCTCTTTCTAGAGGTAATGCTAGCGAAGCCGTGGGCAAAGCTAGTACTTATATATATGTATATAATTAGAAAATAAATACCTAGGTACCAATATTCTCTACTAGTTGATAATCGTTTATATTGCAAACATAAGCCCCACCAAAGATCAATTAACATTATGGCTGCTAATGTACAATTACAATTATGCCTAGAAGAGATTGATATTTATAAAGCCTAACATCGTGTAAGTTGATAATATCTTCAGTGACCCATAAATAGCACGTTAGGTGCTGTGAGAGAATCCAACGAACTTTACTGCTCAATCGAAGGTCTAAAACAGCCATACTCAAAGTGTGCTCCGCGGATCCCTAGGGCTCCGCAAAGCCTCTTTGGGGGCTCCGTGTGAATTTTGGTTACCTGATATGCAACTTCAACTCTCTTTCATAAAACTAAAATATTCACCATTTGTTAAAAAAAAACAGTTTCAGGTATTACCTCACATTAGAATCTAATAATTCGATTTTACTAATAGGATTATTTATTCAAATAAAGATGACATTTTTTTTTTTAATTTAAGGGTTCCGTCAGATATTTTGCTTTCTAAAAGGGTTCCATGGGAAAATAAGTTTGAGAACCGCTGGTCTAGAACGTACTGGATATGTTGCAGAGGTGTTCTGCATGTATATTATGTATTCGAACGAAGAGCAATCATTAAATTGAAAACCCGTTTATGTATACGTTACTAACAGCTATCTATAGATTTTTTATCCGAAATAAAATTGTTTTATTTATTTATTATTTACTAGTTTTTTTCCGCGGCTTCGCTCGCGTTAGAGAGAGACTAAAGTAGCCTATGTCACTCTCCATCCCTTCAACTATCTCCACCTAAAAAATCACGTCAATTCGTCGCTCCGTTTTGCCGTGAGAGACGGACAAACAAACAGACACACACACTTTCCCATTTATAATATTAGTATGAATTAGTTATGAAAATTTTGAAAAAACCCCCGACATAATGGACCGATTTTCATGAAACATGGCTAAGAACATTCCCTAGTGGGCTCAGCTTTCAAACAAAAAAAACGAAATCTAAATCGGTTCATCCGTTCGGGAGCTACGATGCCACCGACAGACACACACACAGAGACAGACAGACAGACACGTCAAACTTATAACATCCGGTCGTTTTTGCGTCGGGGGTTTAAAAATCAGCTTCGCATGACAAAAACGTAAGTTGGGATTTCAGGATCGATCCCTTAGTAAAAGTCGCTCAGTATGCGCTAAACGTTAACGTGTTTAGGTGTTTTCTTCTCGTTCAGATAGCTGGTGTTTAACCTTTCATGAGAGTGGTCGTGGGTTTAACATAGTACAGGTACAGGGGTTCCCAATCCTTTCTCCTTACGCGCGCCCCTTCTTACTATTGACGGCGAACAAGCGTACAGTGGCACGCCATCAGTATCGAAAATTTTTAGTTGAAGAAATATCACTTCTACCGGCGCTCATTGACGCCGACTTTACCTGGGGCCCATTTCTCAAAACTGAAAGCTGTCTCTTTCCAACTTGTCATATTAGACATTGACAACCACTTGTAAATTGTAACTTGTTGCTTCGAGAAATAGGCCATTTAATCGGCATCAAGTAATAGAGCTTTTTACTACTTAACGAGCGCACGCACTTTAAGTAAAATCATAGATTAAATATAAGAAGATCATACCATCCCATACATTAACCGCCTAAGAACGCGCATACACTACACCACACATAGATGGCGCCACAAAAAGAATGTCTTGTAGCTTTCGATTATACTTGTAGATGGCGTTAAGTGTCACTTTTGACATAGATTTATGGCTCGAAAGTGACACTTAACGCCAATCTACAAATAATCGATGGCAACACGGCATTTTTTGTGGCGCTATCTATGTGTGGTGTAGTATATATGCGCGTTCTTAGGCGGTCGCATTTTAATGTATGGGATGGTATGATCTTCTTATATTTAATCTATGGTAAAATCAATTGAATAAATTCTGAAACAAGAATCTTTATTAACTATAGGTACATACCTAAATCCACAGTGAATTATCAACATTGCATGATTAGCATGTTATGATAGAAATGTCAAAATGTTAGGGTTAACGGATATTGCATTTGCACGACTTTGTACCACAACTGTATTTACTATTTGATATATTTCATACAGTACTTGTAATGTCTTAATGACCATTGCGCTTTTTAGAATTTATTTGTGAAAAATTATGCACAGTAATATGATTCTGCGCGAAAATGATTTTTGTGTACTTGCCTGCGAAAGTCATGTGTTTTGTTTTTATGATTTATAAGGTAACATGGGATAAAAGGACTTTTTGGCACACTGTCATTTACTGTAACACTGTCTCTTGCCTCGTCGCCAATGGACGCAGTTTCATAGTAAATGTAGATGGAAAATTACTGAGATTCGATTCAGCGAGCTTAGTGGACGACGCCAACCTTAAGTCTGAACCCACCTGACTTTAGTACATTTGCTGTGAACAGAAAGTTCGTTTAGTTATAAGACGTCGTCTATTAGACACGGTAAGTGGCACTATTTGGTGTACAGTTTTCATATTAAACTTGTTGTTTTTATTATGTATCTATATGCCAAATAAATATTTTCTATTCTATTCTATTTCCTAATAATTATAGATTCGGTATAATTAGGTACTTTTTCAGTCTCCTAAATTCTTCTTTCAAACAGTCTTCGAGGTTTAACCCTTAGCCCTTTTTTCCTCCAAAAATAAAGGTGCTTATCCACGTTTTCTTTTGTTGACAGACGATCGGACACGTGTCCGGTGGGCACATCAACCCCGCCGTGACCTTGGGGCTGCTCGCGGCCGGCGAGGTCAAGATCATCAAGGCCCTGTTCTACATAGTGGTGCAGTGCCTGGGCGCCGTCGCTGGTGCTGCCTTCATCAGGGTAAGAATCCCACTCAAAGCTCAACTTTTTCTGTGAATTTTTGATAATTTTTATGCCGACCTCGGTCCGCTGTTGTTATAGATCTACACTAATGACAGAACCGGTCCCAATTTCTCCACTACAATAATGATATCGTCACTACTTTGAAAAAATCTCGTATCTCACACTGCTCCTCAAAGACAAAATGTAGTGAGTCTATATGCATTCCATACATTTTTCTCTTCATTTACAGAAGAAGATACAAGTTTTTTTCAAAGTAGTGCCGATATCTTAGTAAGACTAAAGGTGAGGTCACATCTATCAGCATTGAGCTGCATTTCATGTATGAGAAACCGCACGTTAGTATGAAGTTGAAGACGCATACGCATCGGAAAGCTGAAAGCATTCGTACGCAAGCGAGTTATATACACAAAAATATTAAAGGCGATTAAAAATTCTGCTCGAATTGCTCGATGCTGATATTATGGGACTTCACCCTAAGACGCCATTGACCAAGTTTGAAGGCGGATAATGTGCTTCCATGGTTTTTTCCGAATTTTTTACATTACAATATATCAAGAATTATATTGATACAAATCTTGAATTGTTCCCATAGTTCCATAGAGGAATAAGTAAGGGAAGAGTGGTAATTCCATACATCAGTAAATGCAAATTATTTGTAGTGACATCTAGCGTCAATCACGCGTCAAATAGCGTAAATTATCGACACTTGGTGCCAACAGTGTTGCGTCTGCCAAAAGTGTAAAATTAAAACAGTTTACAACTTATATTACACAAGCAGAAGCAATTGAAAATAGAGTACCTACTGGATTAATACTATTATAATATTACATAAAAATTGTTGAGCATTAGACTTTTTGACGGCGCGACATCTATTGACAAATAGCAGTACTGATAATTTCCGCTAGTTGACGCGTGATTGGCGCGTGGATGAAGCTAGATGTCAGTACAAATAACTTGCATTTACTGATGTATTGAGTAACAACTCTTCCCTTATTTATTCCTCTATGCACAGTTCTGAATGTGAAAATGCTTTAGCCACTAGGCTAGGTTACTACCTACCAGCAGCGGCTGGTCCATACAAGCCGATTCCCACCGGCTTGCCTAATATTGATTACTAGTAAAGTACCTAATGTTAAGTTTGTTTTCCCCTCACTAGCTCGGAAACACGTGTTTTGTCCTTTAATACCAGCGGGTAAAAACGCATTTTATCCACTAGTGGGTAAAGTAATCTGACCTCGAATAAAGTCAAATTAACTGCTTTAAAATTGGTAAAAGTAGGTGAATCTACTGGAAGCAGTGATAAACGCATTTTTTGCGTTGTAGTTTCCTCGCCATAGTGAGGGGAAAAGTTTTGTGTTACACTCGGGTGCAAATGTATTTTACTTCTCGCTTCGCTCGTGGTTCAACTATAGAATCCTTTCACTTGCTCGTTTTTAAATTCCACACTCGGCGTTAAAATACAACTTTGCCCCCTTGTATAACAAATAACTATTTCTGTTTACTTTGGTGTTGCCTAGCAGAAATTTTCACCAGCCGCCACTGCTACCTACCCACACACTCCCACCTTCACCATTAACCGATTCCCTTTCCAGGTGTAGTTCGCCCTGACACTGGTATTAAAGGTACTACTAAAGGTATAAAGGAACTGCGGCCTTCGAGATGCGTCCGAGTTGCCGGTGACAGCTCAAAGGCGTTATTAAGTGATCTCGCTGAGAATGAGAACACACACTTGACAGTTTCGAGAAATCATTACTATGCAGATTAGAAGGAAAAGGTGTTAGTTTTACGATTTGATTGCATTTTTTTAATGGTTAATTGATTTTAATGGGCTATAATCGTTTCTTCAGCAATGATAGTCCATTAGAAGATTCTCCCATTGTGTGAACTGTGAGCAGTGGGCACAGAGCATCTTAGCCAACAGACAAATGGGCTATGCACAGTCAGATATCCCTGCATTTTTTTTTGAGAAAATTTCAATTACCCGTAACTGTGACGTGACTGTTGTTCGCTTCGAAAAACAGCGGGGCAAATCTCGACTGGTGGGGCAATTGTAACTAATCCATTTTTCCATTATTACACTATGATGTTGAGTTCTACAATCTACATGTATCCACCGAACACCGGTGAACACTCTTTTTAATAATCCAAACATTGTAAAACATCGCAAACAAACACCGTCGCGCTTTTATCACCGGCTCCAGCCAAGGAAACAAAGTTCATCCTCACTTTCTGGACACGTGGCAAACCAAGAACAAACGGGCCCCTCGCTCGTTTTTGCCCAGAACTTGCAAGTTGTGGAATGAGCTACCTTCTGAGGTGTTTGCCTTGCGCTATGACATGGGGTCCTTAAAGAAGCAAGTATTTCGGGTTATCAAAGGTCGGCAACGCATAAGTGACTCCCCTGATGTTGCTTATGTCAATTAGCGGCAATGACTGCTCCCCGTTCAGGCGGCTCGTCTGCTCGTTTGCTGCCTATTTCATTAAAAAAAAACATGGATAAAATGGACCAGTTATATTTGCTTCCAGTCGAGATTTGACCCGCTGTACCTAATATGTAGTGTGTAAATAAGTAAAGTACAAAGCTCCCTTACAACTGTAGCTGCAAATCTTCAACCCGGCTCACCTTCGGCGCCACACGAGCGATCGATCAATTAGCAATCAATATTCGCGAGTGACCTTATGCGGTTCGAGACTGCACGGCTTTCCCGCGTGTGGTTATGTGAAGTTCACACACACGATGAGACCTACCGCTGCGTATTTTAATAGTAATGGGTTTTAGAATTTAAATAGAAAAGGAATCCGTCCTAAGTTTATAGAAAAGTGTGAAACGGGGCAATGGTTCGATAAGGTTATGTGCGCATATAGTTGGCTCGCTTAGCTATATTAAGAGTTCTAGAGTAGGTAATTCTAGAGGGTTGTCAACATAGCCATAGGGTTATGATGACTCATATCTGATCTACTTTAAAAGCACATAATCCATTCCACGAACCAACCCATATATTTGCTAGCGTGTGTGTAATTTACTTTCTATAAATCTAGTTATAACCCGTTACTATTGACGTTTTTATTGGTTATACAAAACTAAAGCTTGCAATTGATATGAAATTTTAACTTTTCTTTTTCTTCAACAGTTGGCCATCCCTGACGTTGAAGTGAAGGATGGTGGATTCGGCATGACCCTGCCCGGCAAGAACATCACCGACGGACAGGTAAGTACTTTTTCCCCTCACTAGCTCGGAAACATGTGTTTTATCCTTTAATACCAGCGGGTAAAAACGCATTTTATCCACTAGTGGGTAAAGTAATTTGACCTTGAATATAGTCAAATTAACTGCTTTAAAATTGATAAAAGTAGGTGAATCTAGTAATGAAGATGATTTACCACTTGTGGAACTACTGGAAGCAGTGATGAACGCATTTTTTGCGTTGTAGTTTCCTCGCTATAGTGAGGGGAAAAGTTTTGTGTTACACTCGGGGCAAATGCGTGTGTTAAAAAAAATGTATTCTATTCTCGAACCACTCGCTTCGCTCGTTTCAACTAGAATCTTTCGCTGTGTTAAAATACAACTTTGCCCCCTAGTATAACAAATAACTATTATACATAACTTTTGGTTTTTTTACTTCTTTGTGTGTGTTTTCGTTCATAAAATCAGTACATCTGTATAAAAATCTAGTATTAGGTATAAGTACATATAATGAAAATTCATGGTGTATTGTTATATAACATTTACATGCTGTACATACTTAGTTAAGAATCCCTAGCTAATAAGAATAATTTGCATGCTTCTTTAAGTAAAATGCAAGCATTTAATGTTACCTACTGTCCTACTATGTCAATCACTACATTTAGCAAATAAAAATCTTAAAAATAAAAACCATAAAAACATGACTTGTAGGCATTGTATATACGAGGGGAGGTACATATATTCGCGGAATGAAGTACAAGGAGGTAAAAAAATACAAAACCTCTTTGCTCGTTTGGTATGGGAACTCTTTAAGAAAAAAAATATATAAATGTCAATTCCAAACTGTCATTTGTTTTAAAGATTTCCCCTTTCAAACAAATTATTTCGGAATAAACTCGCGACTATGGAGCAAATTGAATATCGTGCCGTGATAAAATTTCTAACGAAGCAAGGAAAACATCCGCAACTTATAATGGTTGAAATGAAAGACGTCTACGGGGATCAGTGCCCTGCTAAAACCATGATTTACAAATGGCATGGCCTCTTCAAACATGGCCGAGAGTCAATTGAAGACGACCCTCGCCCAGGACGGCCAATTGAAGCCACATCGTCGGAAATCATTCAAAAAGTTGAAAAACTCGTAGTAGAAGACGCTCGACTCAAAAAGAAACAATTAGCTGCATTAGTTGGTGTATCAGATACAACAATTTTGAGGATCCTGCATGACCATCTTGGCATGACAAAAGTGAGTGCTAGGTGGGTACCAAGAATGCTCAAACCGCAGCAGATGCAACAACGAGTTGAGGCATCGAAGCAATTTTTGAAGTTGTGCGGTGACAATCCTACCCACATATTGGAACGAATTGTGACTGGAGATGAGACTTGGGTTCATCATTTTGAACCTGAGTCAAAACAAGAGTCGATGCAGTGGCATAAGAAGGGTGCACCACCTCCGAAGAAGTTCAGGGTATCAGAATCGGCCGGAAAGTTGATGGCTACCATTTTTTGGGATTCACAAGGAATTCTTATGATCGACTACAAGGACAAGGGTGTTACCATAACTGGGGCATACTATGCAATGCTATTGGAAAGACTACGTGCAGCCATCAAAGAAAAAAGGCGGGAAAACTGTCCAAGGGTGTGTTGCTATTGCACGACAATGCACCGGTTCACAAGAGCCATGTTGCGACTGCTGCTCTTAACAGGTGCGGCTTCGAATCGCTGGTCCACCCACCCTACAGCCCGGATCTAGCCCCCAGCGATTATTATTTGTTCCCAAATTTAAAAAAAGAACTGCGAGGAAAAAAATTTTGTGACGATGAAGAAGTGAAGGAGGCAATTTCGGCTCATTTTGAGGGCAAAGATAAAAAATATTTTTTTGACGGTTTACATAAATTAATTAGTCGATCTGATAAATGTATTAAGCTCGAAGGTAATTATATAGAAAAGGAAAAATACTTATGTTGTTTTATTTAATTTGCAAATACTTCATTCCGCGATCATTTGAACCTCCCCTCGTAACATGTAGGCTTACTCCAAGATGACCCAATTGCGACGAACATAGACGTACTCGATACACGATTTAATTAAATGAAATTTTCCACAGATGACCCACTTTCACGTCCCTCGATGCTGAGGATTGGACAGTCTTTTTGTTGAAGACTAGGTCCCTCCATAGTTCTTTCATTCATTCATTCAAAACATTCATTCATACGTTCTACTTTTGCACTTTTTGACCGACTTCATTTTTTTTTTCTTCTTTTTTTGGTTCTTTTTTTAAAGGAGGAGGTTTTTTAACTACTTGTCGTCTGTTACACAGGCGGTTCTCATCGAGTCTCTCATCACATTCGTGCTTGTGCTGGTGGTCAACGGAGTGTGCGACAACCGCCGTAATGACGTCAAGGGATCCGCTCCTCTCGCCATCGGCCTCAGCATCACCGCCTGCCATGCTGCCTGCGTAAGTATCCTTAAGACTCATCATCCTCCTTGCGTTATCCCGGCATTTGCCACGGCCCATGGGAGTCTGGGGTCTTCTTTGACAACTAATCCCAAGATTTGGCGTAGGCATTAGTTTTTACGAAAGCGACTGCCATCTGACCTTCCAACCCGAATGGCAAACTAGACCTTATTGGAATTAGTCCAGTACTTACTGGAGACTATGATAAAGTATTTATTTTTCATTTACTGAAGATATAAGCGTCCATAAGTGGTCCATAAGCAAGTATTATTGTATGATACAGGCTATACGCTTATCTGCCATCGATATGATATGAAGAAGAGCCGATGCGCGAAATCAATGGAGCATTACTCTCATATGGTACAAGGGCTCCAAAATGTGGACTCAACATTCGAAGTACCTATACTATTTAGAATGTTGACTACACATTTTTGGAGAACATTTTATCTAAATCCTGTTTTAGTTTATGTTATAAAATCCTTATTTTTAGTCAAACTAACCTAGTAAAGATAACTTGTAATCCATAGATTTATATTTTGTACACAGATCCCGTTCACTGGCTCCAGCATGAACCCGGCGCGCTCTTTCGGACCCGCCCTCGTCATGGGATACTGGGCTAGCCATTGGGTAAGTACCCATAATATACTACATATTTATAAACTATAAAGAGCGTACATCCATCTTAAAGGCACGTGCACGTGTATCGTACGATGTGTTTCAGTACATATCATCACTACTTTTAAAAAATCTCGTATCTCACGCTGCTTCTCAAAGTTAAAACGAAGTAAGTCTATAATGCATTCCATACATACTTACTACAATTTTCTTTTCATTGACAGACGAAGATCGATACAAGTTTTTTTAAAAGTAGTGACGATATGGCCCTTCGAAGTTTCGACCTGACAAAAAATGTACCAATTTACGAACTAGTGCGGGAAAAAATACCATGTGTAGGTACTTAAATAGTACATTACGATACAAGTACGAAAAAAAGGAAGTTCGAAACGAGTGGCGAAAAATTAAAACACGACCGAAGGGAGTGTTTTCAATCGACACGAGTTATGAATTTCCTTTTCGCACGTGTACCGTACGGTTCGGTACTCCCTTCGGTCGTGTTTTAATTTATCGCTACTCGATCCGAACTTCCTTTTTTCGCACTTGTATCGTAATGTACTAATATTATATTAGTAACTCTTTATGGTACAAAAACACTTATTAAAAAGAATGAGGCTATAATATACAGGCGATCTTTATCCATTTGAGGGATCTCTTTCAGTTAACCTAATCACAAAATAGTACATTACGATACAAGTGCGTAAAAAAGGAAGTTCGAAACGAGTGGCGATAAATTAAAACACGACCGAAGGGAGTGTTTTAAATCGACACGAGTTACGAATTTCCTTTTCGCACGTGTATCGTACGACGTTTTTCAGTACAGATGAGCCTCCGAAGTTTCGACCTGGCATATAATAAACCACTTCTCGCACTAGTGCGTAAAAAAAACACCATCTGTACTGAAAATAACATTTTGAAACGAGGAAAGGCAATTATATGTTTGTGCGTAACCAGGCGGTCATTTGGCCTCGTCTCTATTGCTATAAAACAGTGTTCCATGCCGTTGCATAACTTGCTAAGATTTCACTTTCACCGATATAGATCGATAGCTTTGTTCTATGAAATATCTGTTAAAGTCCCTACATAATGATGATGCCACTAATGAGTGGCAAGGGTCAGTTTACTGCACTTAAGTGCTATTGTTGCGTCTTGGAAGCAAAAAATAGTGTTTGATACCGAAGATAAGACTGTAAATGGGATGAATGGGATAGGAAGTAAACGGGATATGATCTCTGTTCAAAGATTAGATACATTTAAGTATCTACAGTCACCGGCATAAATATGTGATGATTTCTATACCTTGTCACATTAACGTCTTATTTGAAATGTCATACGAAATTGTCAAACGATTTACAGTGACAAGGTACAGAAATCATCACTTATTTATGCCGGTGACTGTACGAACGTAACGCTGAAAATAGCATGTACCTACGCGTGTATTTAAATTACAACATATTCAACATATTATAATTACCTACATGAGTTCACGCCTGTTTTCCGAAAATGGATAGGCAGAGATTCATGTTCAAACACACTGCTCAAGTTTCAATGCCAGTCTTATCATCTAACGGTTTGAACGAAATGGCAAATGAACTAAAAAATTACCCCACCCATAACGACGACCATTTCGACGACCGGTCTGGCTCAGTCGGTAGTGACCCTGCCTGCTGAGCCGCGGTCCCAGGTTCGAATCCCGGTAAGGGCATTTATTTGTGTGATGAGCACAGATATTTGTTCCTCAGTCATGGATGTTTTCTATGTATATAAGTATGTATTTATCTATTTAAGTATGTATATCGTCGCTTAGCACCCATAGTACAAGCTTTGCTTAGTTTGGGGCTAAGTTGATCTGTGTAAGGTGTCCCCAATATTTATTTATTATTTATTTATTTTTATTTAACACTCCACGTCCACTAGGCTCGTCGCAAAAATCGCCTTCTATAATTAACGGTGAATTCGGTTCGACGCATCGCCAATTAACGCAGTTTCTTAGTAAATGTAAAAGCCGAATTATTAAGTTCCGATTCGGCGAGCCTAGTGGACGCCAGTCATAAAAACTCTACTTCAAAGATTCAAAGATTTTTATTTGTTCAACATAGGTAAGTTACAAGATGTTCAATAATTGTTTCCAGTATCACTATGTCGTGCCTATTGGCATACAAATATATTAATAATATACACTACTTAATTAAAATATCACAGTCAAATATCAAAACAATAACAGTCAAACAGGGTTATCTTCTTCTCTATCGTACGCTCTTGTCAGAGCAGTCGTGATGTGCCGGCGGAAAGTTTCCAAAATTCTGAAATGTTCACATAGGAAAACTTCGGAAACTTTCCATACTTTGTATGGACAATTGTATGGATGAAAATTTTCCATTTCATAAATTTAAATTCCCTTTATTTTTCGTGAAAGTTTCGTGAATTTATCAAGAAATTTAAGATTTTTTAGGAAAGTTTCCGCAACTTGACACTGTTTCTATCGTCAGCCTTTAAGCGCTATTCTAGACAGTGCCTTAAGAACTAGGTTTTTTTAATACTACGTCGGTGGCAAACAAGCATACGGTCCGCCTGATGGAAAGCGGTCACCGTCACCTACGGACGCCTACAACTAGTGATGTGCAAGTTGCGGAAACTTTCCAAAAAATCTTAAACTTGAAAAATTCACGAAACTTTCACGAAAAATAAAGGGTTTAAATTTATGAAATGAAAAGTTTCCATCCATACAATTGTCCATACAAAGTAAGAAGGTTACGAAGTTTTCCTATGTGAAAATTTCAGAATTTTGGAAACTTTCTGTCGGCACATCAGTACCTACAACTCAAGGAGTGTCACGTGCGCGTTGCCAACCCATTAGAAACTTGTACACTCCTTTTTGCTGTGTTAAGTCTATTGGATAGATAGATCTTTATTTGCATTCCAATATGTTACATGGGCATATACATACATAATGGACCCTGGCAAGGATGTAGCAAAACATTGTTTACAAACATCTTACATTACTAGTAATAAAACGATAAATTTACAAATTTTTCAAATATATTATTTTGGTGAAAATAACATCAATAGTTTATGTACTTATTATTATCATTTATCTACTTAATTATTTAATATTTAGGGGACAAATTACACATTCTTATCCTCCATAAATTCAGCGATTGAGTAAAGTACACAGCAAAAAAGAGTCTACAAGTTCTAAGGAGGGTTTGGGTTGCCGACGACTCAAAGGACAATAGACGGAACAAATTAGTTCCGTAGGTCCTTCTTTCACCAGCACACCGCACCCTCGTTGAGCTCTGGCAGCCTTACCGGCAGGAACATAACACTATGAGTAGAGTCTAGTGCTATTTGGCTGCGGTCTTTTGTAAGGCGGAGGTACTTCCCCAGTTGATAAAATAAATAAATCATTATTATAGGACTTTCTTACACAGATTGACTGAGTCCTACGGTAATCTCAAGATGGCTTGTGTTGTGTTGACTCAGACAACGATGTATATAATATACAAATACTTATATACATAGAAAACATCCATGACTCAGAGACAAATATCTGTGCTCATCACACAAATAAATGCCCTTACCGGTATTCGAACCCGGGACCGCGGCGTAGCAGGCAGGGTCGCTGCGCGCTGGGCCAGATTTGATGATTGAGGTTTGATGATTATCATTTTATTTTCAGGTATACTGGGTGGGCCCCATCACCGGCGGTGTAGTCGCTGGCCTGGTCTACAGATACGTGTTCCGCATCGGTAAGACAGGAGAGTCTGGTTCCTACGACTTCTAATCTCAGCACCAAACAGGGCCTGCGTTCAGCGGCCATCTTTGTCTCGAAATACGCATGTTTAACTGAAAAAGCTGATATTTGACGTACTAAGATGACCACGGTACAAAGTTTAAGCTCAGGTGCCGTAGCCGAATGGCATTTCTGGGCCATTTTTTTCAAAGTTGTCCACCCCACTTTTTTTGTAACATGGGTATTTTTTACGCGATTAATACTCAGAATCGCGAGCTCTTTCGATCCTGATAGGAGAAAAAAAATGTCCCAAGATTTCCATACATTTTTTCGAACCTTCCATTCCGTTACCGCCATACAAAATGTATGAAAAAAACCGGCCAAGTGCGAGTCGGACTCGCGCACCGAGGGTTCCGTACAAACCTGCATTTGATATGAATTTCAACTTGATAGCTCTACGCGTTCATGAGGAAAAAAGTAATAAGTTTATATTTATTAAAAAATATATATTTTGTAATGTAACTAAAAATTTAAGGTTTTCGGAATTTTTCCTTTATGTGTGCTATAAAACGTTGCTTCATGCCAAATTTCAAGATTCTAGGTCGACTGGAAGTACCCTTTAGGTTTTGATTCCCTTGCGAGTACTTGCGAGTTTCAAAATATGCAGCTTAAATTGCTGTTTCTTTTGATTGCGTTGACATAGAAGTTTGATTTTGTTACAGCTTAAAGGTATTATAGACCTGAGTATTTGGTATGAATTTCAATTTAATACCTCTACGCGTTTATGAGGAAATGGGTAGTAAGGTTAAAATTATTAAAAAAAAATATATTATGTGATGTAACTAAAAATTTATGGTTTTCGTAATTTTTCCTTTATCTATGCTATAAGACGTTGCTTCGTACCAAATTTCAAGATTCTGAGTTCACGGGAAGCACCCTGTAGGTTTTGATTCCCTTGCAAGTGTCGAAAATTTGCGGCATAAACGGCTGTATCTTTTGATTGCGTTGGCTTAGAAGTTTGATTTTTTCACAGCTTCAAGGGACAGTAGACCTGAGTAATTGATATAAATTTCAGCTTCATACCTCCACGCGTTCCTGAGAAAAAGGGTCTTGACAGACGGACGGACGGACGGACAGACGGACAACAAAGTGATCCTATAAGGGTTCCGTTTTTTCCTTTTGAGGTACGGAACCCTAAAAATGGTAACGGAATGGGAAAAAAACCTTGGGACACTTTTTTTCTCCTATTAGAATAGAAAGAGCTCACGATTCTGAGTGGAAACCACATAAAAAATTCCAAATTCAAAAAAAAAAGTGGGGTGGACAACTTTGAAAAAAATGGCCCTTCTGCGACGCAAAACGAAAACGAAACGCCGCGAAATTAGTCTGGCTATATCGCGCTGATACACAAGAGCGATAGAGATAGATATCTACGAGCGTTTCGTTTCGTGAGCGTTTGTGCCATTCGGCTACGCACCCAGGTTGCCAACGTGCCAATCGTTTCGCGCCTCGGGGTTTCCCCAAACCTATCGAATCGGAAACGGCTCTAGCCATCCTAGGGTTGCGAAAAACGGTTTTTTTTTCTGGCTTAAAAAAAACATGAAAAAAAACGTGAACAGTTTTTTTTTCTAAAGTACGAAATCTCAAGATTTGCAAAGCAGTTAATTCTTTTATACGGTTTCTTTAGACTTTATGTTAACTATTAAACGAATTTAATTAAATAACTTTAATTTCTGGTCTTATAAAAGTAACATTTACAAAATATGTTGTTGGTAGTTATCGCTATTTACTGTTGGCAACACCACCGCCTCTCTGCACGCCGCATCGGGATTTCCCAATAAAATTATATACTGAATGTGAATCGAATTAAAATGTACGTTATTGTTATTTAACATTACAACTCACGAAAAACCGTTATTATCGAATTACTTATTTGTTCATCTGAAAAAAAAAACATATTTAGAAAAAAAGACAATGGTGCTCGGTTTTTTTTCTATTTGCAACCCTAAGCCATCCAAATATCGCTCGTTAGTATGAAGACGCTTATGCGTCGTCGTCACTGAACGCATCCGTACGCATGTTCACACTAACGAGCGATTTTTGGTCGGCTGATGCCAATTCGGCGACGATATGTTTGGGGAGATCCTTATAGCGTAGGAAAGGGATACGAACGCACTAAAACAGAAATGACAAAGACACAAAGCGTTTCGTTGTTGTAGCGCAAGCGATTGTTACCTTAGCTATGCTGGCTGGTTTAGATATTGCTTTATCTTACGAACACGCGTCCATGCTTCAAAATACAAAAGTGCTACTCTAAAAGATCTGTGTTAAAATTAAACTATACATTGAATGGTATTATAATGAGCAGGTTTTTAACTGAATCGAATTTGTACTTTATTTAGGATGTAGGGATTTACGAATGAGTAGCGCTTTTGTATTTTCCAGTTCACAGATTATAAGCTCATTGAACATTCATTATTGCCATTTTGTTTGTTATTCCAAAGTCTATTTTAATATTATTGATGCGATATTTAAATGGCTATCGGCCTAAAACTTTTCAGATTCCTAAGTTACGTTTACTTGTAAAACCCTTGCTTCTCTCGATTCTTAAAAGTTGCACCTCTTTATTGTAAAGGCTACAAAAACCAAATAGTTAACCATAATCATTTAGCTTTCATGTTTATTACTATATCTTTAATGTTACTATAACTCTATACTTCTCTTGTTATGATCCCATGCCGGTGTTAGATTTTATTTCAACATATTACAAAAGTAACGATAATATAATTAATATATCTCTACTTATATTCGAAAACTGAAGGTATTTTTCAACTTCAAAGTATTTTATGGCCTTATAAGCGTGACATAGGTACCGTCTAATATCATAATCGTAAGGGTTATGTTCGTGAACAATAGAACGACACTATAGATGCCTATTTATTATCCACGAACGTGTTAAAACTACATATTCTAAATCATGGCCGTTCATAAAGAAGGGACTTTATACTTCATGTGCAATGAACACTGTTATCTGTTTCGTTTAGAACTTCAGATCTTTATTGCTTTTCAGTAAAAGGTACCTTTCTCGATCAAAACCCTCATATATTTACCTCGATGTCACGTCCATAAGGTAAGTAATATGTTTAGTTTAGCTCCAGACCGGTGTGGGACCACATATAATATATATGTTTTATAATAATATAATATATATATAATCGAATCACGGTTTGGTGCAATCGGTGCTTCATCTAACTTTACATTAAGTTAGGAATTAAGGTTATTTAAGACTATTTATATTATGTGAAATAGTATTAAGGTACAAATTATACTCGAACAGCGGTATTGTGAATCATAATACTGCGCTACGTTGACTTGTTTGGAAGAGTTTGTCGAAGTATAAATAAATACATAATTATATTAAAATAATTTGTTTTATTTTATGTACATATGATCCAAAATGTCCTATGTTTTACACTTTATACTTGAGACTAAGTATCAGGTAATTCAGGTATTTTATTGCAACTGTGCATTAAATACTACCCGCACGCCTTGATAGGGAATAGTATAAAAGTTAGACAAATCTACTTAACACTGCAGCAGTCAAAAATAACGAAATATGTTCGATAAAAGCGCAAATCAAAAAGTACTTAGTTTAAGAAAATCACCAAGTTTTCGCTAACCGATCTCAATGTAATAAGAATAAATGTAAACCAATTTGCTAACTTAGTACAGCCTCTCAGGGTTAATGTACCTATTATATCATTATGTATTTACATGAATGCAAAAATAAATGTGTCAGTATTAGGCTACTTGCCTCCTAGTCAAATCAGCTTCTTTTTAAGAACTGTCAAAACGAATTTGAACGACTTGCTAATATGGAATTAACATGAAATCGAATTAAGTGACGTCACGGTCAATTCAGTTACTTTATATATTTCTACCGGACTTATTAAATAGAAATTCAATTTAAAAATAACTTCTGTCCATGTTTTTCTAATAATTATCTGATGCTTTATTTCGTGCATGGTATAAAATATTTTATTTTAAAAACAGTCAAATTCCCTATTCATACTGACTTGCCGAAAACCTCATCTTCAAGCTGTACCCGTTATGTAAAGTTCGCGAGACCGCCCACGCCCACGCACCGGCAACGCAGCGTACAATGCACTCTGACATCACGACTTGCATGTACAGTCGGACATTTTTCACATTATTACTTCGAGGGAAGTAAAAACACGAGGAGAGTCAAAGGCAAAATGTCAAAGATGGCGCCTTCAATAGGCTACTTGCCTCCTAGTCAAATCTGCTTCTTTTTAAGAACTGTCAAAATGAATTTGAACGACTTGCTAATGTGATCGTTTCGTGAGCGTTTGTGCCATTCGGCTATGAACCCTGGATTCTCATCCCGGTAAATTTATTTCTGTGTTGAGCACAGGTACTCTACATATATGTGCATAAATATTTAAAGCATCTGTATATCCATACTAATATTATAAATGGGAAAGTGTGTGTGTCTGTTGGTTTGTCCGTCTTTCACGCCAAAACGGAGTGACGAATTGACGTGATTTTTTTAGTGAAGATAGTTGAAGGGATGGAGAGTGACATAGGCTACTTTTTGTCTCTTTCTAACGCGAGCGAAGCCGCGGGCAAATGCTAGTTACTTATACATTTATATCGTTGTCGGCGCAATATATTAACTGTCTAAAATCACTTCTCTGAATAACGAGTAAGGTAGGTACAGCGGGCCAAATCTCGACTGGGGGGCAAATGTAACTGGTCCATTTTTTCCATGTCTTACAATGTTTGCATTATTAAATAGTGTGTCCACCGGTTATATATGGTAGGCGTGTTCAGTGGATACATGTATAGAACTCATACATGTGGATACATGTAGATCATAGTGTAATTTAATGGAATAAATGGACTAGTTACTATTGCCCCCAGTCGAGATTTGCCCCACTGTACCTTATGAATTACGAACTACCTTTTGTTCAAAGGTAAGGGAAACCCAGTAAAACCTTACCAGCCATGTCATCAACTTATTTCTAAAATACAATCAAACTTGCTTTACATTTCCTACCTATATGGTACCATATCTAAGAACATAGAACACATATGCATATGTGATTTAACACACCAGAATCGATTGATCAGATCGATTCAAGTAAATTATAAGTCAAAACATAGTCGTTTAAATACAACACATTTATAACCACATAAAACCACACATAAATATAAATTTCACAGACACTTATAACGCTGACATTTTATACGCTTACATTTATGTCAACAGGTATATGACATGTATTCATATTGTAATGTTTCATAGGTATAACATTCATACAAACTGTACATCATGAACAAATTAAAAATACACAGTTGTTCTATGGTTAGTTGGAAGAGATCCCTTAAAGGGAATAAGCTCGCCTCTGTACATAACCATTAAAATTATTTACTGTACTGTCTGTACTTCACATAATTTATTCTGTGCAATAAAGTGTTTACTACTACTACTACATTACCACAGTTTCTTACAACTATACATAATGAAACATATTACTTTCACAATAAAACAACCATTCATAAATCATGACATAAAACTTATTAGTTAAATACGTATCAATTATAATACGTAGTTTCAGCTTACACTATTGTCAATTAACTATAGTTATATAAACCACAAGCTGTATATTATTTTCATAATCATTCTGTAAGATTGTACTGGAATACATAAGGTTTACATTTCTATACATTACTCATGTACCATTTTCTCTGACAAGTTCATATGTAGATATATTTTAGAACTAACCTGTCTGTGCTTGTACATGCACATTGTATTAACTACCACCAATTATATATGTATAATAGAATTAGAAACAATCTATTTGATCCTTTATCAATGAACTTAAAAGTTCAGCTTTATCAATGCCACTTTGCTGTTTGACAATTACCGAAAACCACTTCATAGAAGTTTGTCACCCCTATAGAGTGTCCACTGTTCGGCTCACTTATGATTTCCTTATCCGTGAGAATCAACTTGACACTCTTTAGCATAACGAAACGTACCGCCTTGTTTACGTTAGCTCCAGTTGGCTAAGAACACCCCACACTTCATTTCTACAAGTCCTTTGTTCTTCAATTGGAACTCTTTGCATTATTTTACTTCACATTCCAAATGCAAAGATTTGTTTAGCTAAGTATAGTTATTTAAAATGCTACAATAATACGAGTATTGCTTTATTTTACTTATTATTGTGTGTTGCTATATTTTAAATACAATTCTTTTAATTTGACTCTTTATTTATGATTAATAAGTTCTTAATGTATGTATATCATTTAAAATGAAATTTATTTAATATATCACTGTCTGTGCCTACTAGATAATGGTTAAAATAGAATAAGGTTTTTATATTTATTTATAACCAAGTGTTATGTATTAGTTTTGCTGTGTTCTGAGAGGAGGTCATATTTAGCTAACCAAATCACTACATAGTATAAAACAAAGTCGCTTTCTCTGTCCCTATGTCCCTATGTATGCTTAAATCCTCAAAACTACGCAACGGATTTTGATGCGGTTTTTTTTTTTAATAGATAGAGTGATTGTAGAGGAAGGCCCACATGCAGGTATAGTACCCGTGTGAAGCCGGGGCGGGTCGCTAGTAAAATATAATTGAAAGACTTATAAGACTCTTTCACTTGCAATTTTCGAGTATAAAATTTGTAGGTAAGTATTTGTAGATACTTACCTTGATTATAATATGGAACCCATTTTTTTTAATGAGTATTAGACAGAGTTGTAAATTTTTAAGATAAATAATATTATGCATTGTTGCATTCCTAGTTGGTCTAATAAAAAATAAGAGAGACGGCTACAAGCATTATATACCTACGTCTATGATGCAACATCGTGCTATTATTTTCTTACTATCTTTGTATGAATGACTAGATATTAAAAGAAAAGTAGAGTTATGATTTTTATCAACAATGGTACCTATTTATGCAATTTAGGAAGGTATCTACTTATATTATGTGTTCTGAAAATCTTTTTGCTTTGAAAAAAAAAAACTTTATATACCTACTAGTGTAACTGCACATGTATTTCACAAAGAAATATAATTTGTTTAATTTTGTTATATTTAACTACAAGTGCAACGAAAAATGGACTTTATATGTTTAGACTAATTTATATATTATTTTTGATCTAAACTATTTAGTTTTTATTTGTTTAGTTTTTGTTTTAACTGTTGAGTTTCGATTGATCTATCTACTCTCAACCATCTAAAATTATAATTATACATATTTAAATTTAAAATTTGTGCTTGGATATTTTATCTCAAAACTTGTATAAAAGCTGTCGGTAAAACAAACCATCCCGCGTCGTTTCCGACGCGACGCAAAGATACCCATCACACATTGACCGCGTTTCCACGCTGAACCACGATGGACCATCACACAGTGGCCGCGTTTCCACGCTGAACCACGATGGACATGTCAATTATACAAACACACACACACAATAGTTTTAATCATAACACAAAAAATCCTGAAGACATTTTTCGAATTCCATTTCCCTCAAACTCATGTGGCCCAAAAACAGACTTTTCGGAAAACCCCGAATGTCTAACGAAATTCCATTTCCCTCAAACTCATGTGGCCCAAAAACAGACTTTTCGGAAAACTCCCGAATGTCTAACGAATTTCCATTTCCCACAAGACCAGATGGCCGATAGTCAGACTTTTCAGAAAAACTAAATGTCCATATGGAATTCATACAGACTCACATGGTCGATAAACAGACTTTTCAGAAACACTCTGAATGTCATTATGGAATTCATACAGACTCACATGGTTGATAATCAGACTCACATGGTCGATAAACAGACTTTTCAGAAACACTCTGAATGTCATTATGGAATTCATACAGACTCACATGGTTGATAATCAGACTCACATGGTCGATAAACAGACTTTTCAGAAACACTCTGAATGTCATTATGGAATTCAATCAATGACATACTGCGCTATCATTTTTTTTTTTTTTTTTTTTTTTTTTTTTTTTACACCTTTTTCATATGGCTCAAGACATAACTAAATTATGTTTACAAACACAGAACCATATACCTCGAGGATTTTATATGACCACAAAGATGTATTACAATTATTATACCAGTGCTAATTTAATTCAAAAGAACGAGTTTTCAGTCATGAAGTAACACAACAATAAAATGTTATTTCGTTCTTACATCATTAATATCATAAAGGTACTTATATTTAAGCATAATGCCATTTAAGACAACATAAATATGCATACATACTTACATACAGTCACGCCCGTATCCCATAAAGGGGTAGGCAGAGCACATGAAACTGTAAATGTATTAATATGTGCCACTTTAAATACGTATCTCATCATTCTCAGATACTTTCTTTAGACAATCTGACAAATATAAAAAACTGAGCTCCTTTAATAATAAAACAAAAAAAATACTAATTTATGAGATTTCAAGTATCCATCGAGCGCACCAGTGGGCCAATTCAACAAAACATGTGTTTTGCCCTTACAATGGCTTACAAGTCAAATGAAGCGTCACTATTCACAACGTGCGTATTTTAACTCCACTGTTGTACTTAATGCTTGTGTATTTAAATTTTATAGCATTAGATGTTTCGTATTTGTGTAGTGACCCAAAAATAAAGTACAAATACTAATTAATACGTACTTCCTGTTAAAAAGTCACAATTCTATAATATTAATTGTATTGTTATTTTAGGTTTACGACTCCTTTTCCATCAAACACCATTAAAAAAAAACGTAGATAGTTTATTAACTATTGAACTTGTAAGTTCCGCATACTTTTTTTATCACCAATTCACCACTGAAGGGTTAATGTTCCATTTAATATTTACACAACATTGTCCACAAATGAATCTCACAACACCATTTACAAAAATCTAATTAAATGTGTCTGGGCCCATAACCTATTAGATTTAGGGCAATTAATTAAAAGACACATGGCGATTTATAAGAGTTGAAATATATTATCGCAATATAGTAAGGCAAGGTGATGATATTCTATAGCTATTCCTATGAATAGCTACCAAGGGACTAAAGTACAAACGAAGTCCTTAAGATTAGGAACTATGGGCTGTTGTTTTTTATTCAATAGTTTACATTTATGAAAGAGAAAGTATAACAATATACTTGTTAGAGTAAGATAGATTTAGTTTTGTTAATTCCAACACCTTTTGCAATAAAAGGTGTATTGTAAGAAGTTTTATGGCTGTTTCCTACTAAGGAGCCGATGAACTATAGGTACCCACAACAAAAGCATTAACTTAAGAAACTTACCGTGGGACTCAGTCAATCTGTGTAAGAATATCCTATAAAATATAATTAAGTATTTATACATTTATTATTGCGCCGTGATCAGTCGGCGATAAAAAAGTGTGTTTTAGTTTCACTTATCATGTGATGCGTCCTTGTCACACAAGCTTACCTTCTACCTGATAGACAGAGCCGTCCGTCTTAGCCCTGAAGAACATTGACAATTGTTATAATTAAGTATATTGAGGTACTGTCATTCATCAGTTGTCTGACTTCATCTTAATACAAAGAACGTCTTCATAACCCAACACAACTACCAATTCGTTACCAGTGTTATCCTTGAAGCGAGTACATCCTAATATAATATAATCGTCCATCTTACAGAGGGACTCACGGGGATTCCCTCTGGATCATAATTTGAGAGATTTCTCAAAGAGTAAATTTGAATGGCTGTCCAGTTACGCCAGTTTGCACTGATGGCTTTGCTTAAATGCGGCAAACCAACCATCTGGACCATCAAGAGCTGACTTTTATTTCGAACATAATTCTAAAATTAGGGTAGATAATATAGGTACATATCGAAAGATACCAAAGATGAACAAAGGCAACAAGAAACCACTATTACTTCTTTTATTTTAATAAGTAACAACGCCTGACGCCCTTGCGCGGATCGTTGTAGGACGATCCGATTAGATACGGGTCTAGACCCATATCTAATTTGAAAACGTTACAGATATTATCCTTGACTGTACCGACAACTGTTATGAAACAAAAAATCACGATAGACAGCTGACTAAGCAAATAAAAGGTACACAAACAATGAGGCTACACAAAAAGCGAGTTCAACGGACGCCGATCCCATTCAGAGTACCTATATAAATTAATCATACAGGTAACAATGTATGTTTGAGGCACAATACTTACAGACGAAAGAAAAAATCGTCTTTGATTATCTAACCTAACCTAATGGAACTTAGCTGTAGTGTAGATTTAGACTACCTACCACAATACATTTTACATTGTTGCATTCACTTGTACTCTAATTTAAATACTTTGACACGACATACAAGCCCTTAGATGGAGTGTCGACATAATTATATGCAGATTCATAGATGAGCATGTACATTTGGATCACGTCTCCGATTTTGATAAAAATTGGTAGGCTGATAGAGTCCATGATGCTGAGCAAGATCCACTCGGTTTCCCAAAATGTCCTATGTGGTTTGTATGAAACATTCCCTTTTTGTTACCAGATTTCTATACATTTCCGGTAACAAAAAAGGAAAGATTCATACAATCAACCTAGGACATTTTGGGAAACCTAGTGGATCTTGCTCAGCATCATGGACTCTATCAGCCTACCAATTTTTATCCAAATCGGAGACGTGATCCAAATGTACAAACTTAACAGGAATTGCTCAGATATGAATCACTCACGGGATCGACAAAACAGAAAATTTCAGTTTTATCAAGACGTATATCAAAGTATCGCATTATGAATTAGGTTATAATGCCTATGTTTATAATTGTAAGTGTGTGAGGCTATTGGGGTCGTAGACAACAAACAATAACTGACACTAGACGCTACAATTTATTTCAATCAATCAATCAAAGGGTTTAAGCCGTCGGCGCTCAGCGTAACTAGTTACCTCATTGGAAGGTATAGCGCTGTTAATTAATCAGTGCAAGTCGTGCATATAGCAATTAGCAGTTACTGTAGTAGTGTAAGTAGGTACAGTCAGCGTCAAAAACATACAATTATGGTAGCCAAATATTTCGACGTACCATTTATGTTACATATTATTTTTTGCATAGTATCATAGCTCGTACGATCGCATCCTGGTCTTGGCTGCTGACTATACATCGGTACAGAATCAATAGTAGCAGATGAAACCCGCCAAAAGAATCTGTCGCTCTGACATACGAGTACGTACTATCCTAAATGGGAATACACCGGACACATACTAACATACTACTTACAAAGTACTGCACAGATAGTAACTTTTGAACTAGTATGTAGACACACATACTACTTCAAAAGTTACTATTTCTCGTAGTAATTGTTGTACATACAGAACGGGTAGGCAGAAACTGACAGGCCAATATTGTTCGACAAACATGCAGTAGATATATGGATCCCTTTTATATATGTCGTTGCGGCCAATGCGGCCTCTGCATATGTAGTTTTCATATAACACCAACAGCAGAACGCTTATTCAGTAATTTATATCACCGATAGAAATTACAATAGGCTGTATCTAGGGCACATTCGAAGCTCAACATTGTCACAATGCCGAGGATGCGACCTTGACTTCCTCAGAACCGAAACAGCCTATATCTTCCTTCTAAACTAACGTTTTAAGTCCTATAGGAAGTGTTGTGTGCTTGCGCAGTTGATACTTGATTCGTGTGTTGCCACATGTGGCGTGATGGAGATATCATCTGTTGTGATAACGAGCTGACACGACATGGTGGAGTGGAGAGGTTGCACTTTATTGAGTCGAATGTGAAGGCTACGATGGCATTCCCGTTAGTACCCGTTTTTAACCCCCGACGCAGAAACGACGGGGTGTTATAAGTTTGACGTGTCTGTCTGTCTGTTTGTCTGTCTGTCTGTGGCATCGTAGCTCCCGAACGGATGAACCGATTTAGATTTAGTTTTTTTTTTGTCTGAAAGCTGAGTTAGTCGGGAGTGTTCTTAGCCATGTTTCATAAAAATCGGTCTACTGTCTGGGGTTTTTCAAAATTTTAATTTTGTGGTTAGGTTATTAAACTATCCCAATGCACCTCACATGATATTTAGAAAGAACTGGATATTTGTGATTGCTATCTTCTCAGTCGTTCCCTCATGGCTGAGGATCGTGTCCAACAGTGATTTCTTTCCACTTGACGCGGTCTAGGGCCATATGGACTGCTATCTGCATGGAACCATAAGCTTTCTTCACGGTGTCAGCCCACCTTATCGATATTGAAATATAGATATACCCCTGGAGCGTCGGCCTATAGTATATATCGTATACGACTTTGGCGAGCAACTTTGCTTCGATTGCTATACCGAGCGTTGTTTTATCACTGTTATAAAAGCTTTACAAATGACATTAGTATGTACCAAGAATGATTTTAATACTGGACTGATAAAGCCCATTCAAAAAAGTGCACCCCTGAAATGTATGGGCCTTTTAGGCTTAAAACTAGATGGCGCTGATTCGCAGCCTGGAAGTGGCCAAAATCATATTTTCCCCAAATATTTTTGAGTGTTTTTATTTATTATAAGAACAAATGACATATATTTTTTTTTAATATCATGATATCACGTCAATACACATTTTGAAAGAAATAAATTTGTAGACATCAGTGTAGTTATGCATCATAACTTATGATAGTATTTAACAGGTGGCGCTAAAAAATCGAGGTACGATTCTTAGTAAAAATTGTAAATTCTATATAAATCATCCTTATCCATAATTAAGCTAGCAATAAAAAATAGCTATTACAATACGATTCGAAATGCAAGCAGTGTGCTTTCTAGCTCAAACCCGACGCTGTGTACTAAACCATAATTAAATTGTTGCAATATTCAAATTGTCTGTGCCAGGCCAGCATCCATAATGTATGAGGTGTCGACAAAGTGCATAGCTTCGCCTTTCTGGGGTTTGCGAAATAATTTTGGCAGTTCTTAACCCTTTGAACGCCAAGGACCACAGAAATGACAGCTGAAAGTGTTATGGCAGACGTTCCATATTCCTATTTGCGATACAGCCAGGTAATGTCGCCAGTATCTATTGATACAATACCTCAAGGGCCTATTTTAGACATTAGCTAGCTTTTAAATTTAGTCTTAGTTTATTATATAATTATGTAAATATGTTACTGTCAATTAAGTTTCATATGACTTTCCATTTTTTTTCAGTCGATATTTTGGCGTCTGCACCATTTTTTGACACGGGCGGATTTTTTTAAAAGGTGAAGTAGGTAAGAAAGTAAAATAAGCAACAGCAAGTAAAAGCAAAACCTTTATTAGAGCAAAATTAGGCCTAAAGCCCCAATTACATTATACATTAATTTAATTTCAAGCGGTAAGATTAACATTGTAATGCATATTGAGAGACGTGCACAACATTACACAGGCCGGTGGCTCGGCTTGGGTAATTCCCATAAAATACATTGCAAAATATTTCATTTTGAAACTTCTAATTTGCTTCAAATTAGTTACACATTTTGTAGAAGATTGGTGCGGATAACACTTACAAGATAGTCCGTGCGTAAAGACCCTTAACGCTTCTCCTTCCGCACAGACTATCAATAGAGAAATACTTCATCTAGTCTATCCCTTCAATTGTCGTATTGGATAAAATATTCGTCAGTATATTAAATTGACCGTTACAGCCGTACACATGAAGGGTTCATTGGACAACTATTGAAAAATTATTGAACCTTGTTTAAACAGAAACGACGTCTTTCGAGCGTCAGCGTCTCAACTCTGCAACTAGCAAGCATTTTCAACGACAATTTATCAATGTTGCATTTCCACTCGTCGTTTAAATCACAGGCGTTCAATGGGACGTCCCCGCCCTGTCTAGAACGGCCTGGAGCGCCCTGAATCAGGGTTGCTCGTTGATGAGGGCCTGCAGCCAGGCATCGGGGTCCGGGATATCGGCGAGCAGGCCGGCCGCGTCGCAGAACTCGGCGAAGGACGCGCACGGGAGGAGCTCGTCGGTGAACGTGGTGACGATGCGTTCGGCCGCTTTCGCGTTCGCTTCGTCGTTGTTCCGGATGTATTCGGCTAGCTTGACGGACCACTGGTCGATGGTTGTCGCGTTCACGGACTGTGGGAGAAAAGGTTGATTAATGACATGCTACTGATAGAGTCGGGTTAATAAACACTGGAGTGCTGAGCGGTCGACTCCCGGCCGATTTCAAAAGTCCCCGAGTGCTGAGCGGTCGACTCCCGGCCGATTTGAAATGTCCGCAAGTGCCATGGCGCCGGGAGTCGACCGAATGGTCCACGAATGGTCATTGCGTATTTGGCGGGAAAATTAAACGTTTGCGCGCGCACCTAAGCTACAAAAACTTTAACAATAGATAGCGGAAAACACAATAATTAATTGTCGCATCAAAAATAATTACCTGTAATATAAATATTATTAGAAAATCCTTATTTTAAAAGCGCCAGGCACAGGGCCTTTGCTAAAAATTTGATGTTAAACAAATTGTGTTTTTATGTGTGTATTTCTATACAAAATTGTATACGGATTTAAATATAATGTGCCTGGGTAAGTACTAAACAGTTTACAATAGTTTAATCGTAAATTTGATTGTTTTTACTTATTGATTTGGCATTTTATTTCAAATAATCGAGTGATGAATAGGTTTGGCCCGAGGAATTGGGCGTTTACTTAGATATATCTAGTACTAATAACCTAAAAAAACACTTTAATCGTTAGGTTAACTATTTGATAACCAATGTTTATAATCTTTATACTGAAAACTCGATAATTTTTCATCACCGAGACACAATATTCAAGGTCACGACCGTGGCCATTTTATTCAATTTTCGATGTGGATAAAATGTGCGTAATAATTTAGACGAATTTTGTCCCATTAGTATGTCGTTTTCTATTAAAATATGTCACTACTAAGACATTGTTATTTAATGTAGCTTTGAAATCCCCAAAATTTTAATTAAACCACTTTAAGAACTTGGTATTATGAAAGAATGTACGAAGGTCATCTATCGACTTTAGCTTTCGCATGCCTTATTTTGAACTCATCTATTTTTGAAAATCAGAACTTTTGTTACTTAAGCCTGTGATAATACATATATCTTAAGACGCTCTACAAAACGAGTATATAATTTCAAACATATAATTGATAAATAATAACGAAACAAGATTTCAAAGTTACCTCAGTTTTTTTACGAGACGGATTTCATACCCAATTTTAATACGCTTGTAATATGTAAAATCTCAATGCAAAAGTGTAATTTTATTACCTTTTCTGATGTATATCCATGTATATGTTTGTAAAAAAAAGTGTTTTTCTTAAGAGTAGTGCTTTTTCTGTATTTTTTAGTCTGTTTTATACAAGAATCCGGATTATTTTTCCTTGGTTTAGGTTAAAATGAGGATTTGCTAATTAACATATCGACAGCAAATGTTTGTCAGTGTAATTAAAAGCCTATTTTATGCACATATTAGCGTCAAACTTTTTATATACAACTTTCATACAAAAATAAGAAACAATCATTAAATTTGTATCTCCCGCCAATATCTCGCTGATCACCGTTCAGACCAACTTCAGACCCTCTGGCACTTGAGCATTTTCGCGCAAAATGGCGCCGCCACCTGACAGCTATTTGACGTATCCGTGCTGCCACCCGAAGGGATAAGTTAGTAACGATTTCCGTGACGCTGGAAGTGTTGAATAAACGTAATAATTTCATGGAAATATGACTTTTAAAATGACATCGAAATCATTGTCAGCTTATCTTATGAAATTCTAAATATATTCGGCCTATTTTGATCCGAAAATAATAAAAACTGAAAACGTAAGTCGATTTGCTACACAATGTGTTACGTTATGTATGTGTGTATAATGATATTGTTCAGTTGACGAAAACATTTTTGAATTATATTATTAAGTTTAAAAGCTTTTAGCTCCAGAATACATTAGGCGAAATTTATGAAAATCGTGTTCATTATTAAGTTAGAGAATCGCAATTATCTATTTTGAAAGAAATAGTACTTATTAAACAGAAAAAAAATGCCCATGACAAAACTAAGTTAAATACACTTTCTTTTTTGAGTTATCCCTTGAGTACAAGTATAAAAATTCAATGTCATTGAGCAAATCTCACTCCGTCAAAGCCGTTAGCACTACTAAAGCCCCCGACAGCATCTCAAACTCAACAGTAGATGCATATAACCGTCAAGTCATCCGTAAACAGCGGGACGTTTGACGGCCAAGGCCCCATTGCATAACGGAGACTCCCGTGTCAATGCCGCTCGAGACAGGTGAACATACATATATCACTTTCTTAACCTTGTGCACTATTGTTAGTTTGGTAGCTTTAAAGCTTATACACGGTGTAACATGAAGAAACCGAAAGATTTTAACTACGCGTTTCTGAGGGCAAAATAAAGATAAAACGTTATATGACGTCAAGCAAAATTTCGCTTAATTGTTTTTTTTTTATTCATTTGATGTATTTTCACATAAAAAGTAAATTTTATTCGTAAAACTGGCACTTCAAAAAAAATTTACAATTAAAAAAAAAAACTTTTTAGCGACGAGTTACTAGTTATATTTTGACATCTATCAACGAGGAAAGTTCGTTTACGTCCGTATTTTAAAATTGCTTATAACTCTAAAAGTAGGCGAAATCCAGAAAAGTTTATATGACATTTTACTCTTCTAATATGATGAGGAATACGCTGTTAAAATTATTCGGTTTCCTCATGTTACACCGTGTAGAATAGGGTTCAGTCTATAAATGAAAGATAAGCGGTTGTGTAAGTGAGAATATTAGGGACTATTATTCATATGTGACGGAGGTTATATCGTTTTATTCATGATACCGTTGCATTGTAAGATCGGGTCTAGTTTGACTCATAAGGTCGTAAAACTGACAAGCAATGCAGTAGAAAACTAACGATTGATCATAGAAAACTATTATTACAACTTCTTCTTCTTGAACTGGAACTTATGTACATAGTGAATCCAAGAAAATTAGTGCTATGACCACTGCTATAGTGAAACCAAATTCCCTTGTCCGGAATAGTGCTATGTGCTGAAGATATTGTGTAAAGCCACAGTATAATAAAGAGTACTATCGTACAGTATGGCCACTCCCGCTCCCCGCTGAAAGTGCCGCCCACCCCCTCTCGGTTACCTCACAGTTACCGCCTGTCAAAAACGCGAACAGTCGACCTGTCATATTTCACTCATACAAGCATAGTACGCGTTCACCTACACGAGCTTAGAATGTGTGCTAGGAACGCGCCTCTTTCATATATTTGATCGCCAGTGTCCGAGGTGTGGTAAAGCCAACATGCCAGGCTAGAGGGGATCAATTTACCTTTAATCAGCAACTGGGTGAATCCACGTAAAAGTAACGTGAGTCACGACTTCATTGAGTGTTTATTTGAACTGCAGCTGCAAATGAAAGGATCTATGCGTATCTCGGGAAAGTAACACTTATTTATAGATAGATTATCACTTGAACTTGCGTCAGAATAAATGGAACATGCCATAAAATTGTGACTCATGTTACTCTTGCCGCGAATTGACCCAACTTTAGCCACAGTATAATAGTAATCGTACAGTAACATGCCACCCCTCTCGGTTACCTCACAGTTACCGCCTGTGTCGACCTGTCATATCTCACTCATACAAGCATGGTACGCGTTCACCTACACGAGCTTAGAATGTGTGTCATGAACACGCCTCTTTCATATATTTGGTCGCCAGTGTCCGAGGTGTGCTTTAGCTTTATAGGGTGAAGAAGCTAGATATAAAATTGTAGTCCTTAAATTGATACTATTTTGTTAGTAAGCGACCAGTTTATAGCCATACAAAACGGTGTGAAATCATAAAGCGATGCATTCGTCACGGCTGACAAGTAAGATGCACGGCCAAGCTAGATAGGATTGCGCAAGTTTATGTTATTGTTAGATTCGGTATCGGCCTGTCTGCTCGTCAGTTTGTGTGGGAGGTCCGCAGGTCACATTGTGTTGTACAATGTTTTTGTAAGGTGAGTAGTTCGAGAGGGTCACAGGCACAGGTGTGGGCGTGAGAGAATTAGATATGTGTTGATATGGGCTAGACTGTTTCACAAGTGTAAAGTGTTCGAAACGTCGAGATGAATTGTAAATTCATTATACGCGATTTAATCCGTTTATTAATAGTTTTATTTCATGAGTAACTATCGCGGTAACCGAAGACAATATTAAGTGTAAGATATTTAAGCTGAATTATAAAATCTTGTTAAATGAAAACCCGGACTATAAATAATAAATATCGTCACTACTTTTAAAAAATCTCATATCTCACGCTGTTCCTCAAAGTTAAAACGCAGTAAGTCTATATGCATTCCATACATACTTACTACAATTTTCTTTTCATTAACAGACGAAGATACAAGTTTTTTTTAAAAGTAGTGACGATTTTCCGTACTTTTTTTTATAATGTGTTTATATGTTTCTATATTGTTTTGTAAATGTTTTTGTATTTTACTTTTATACTCATATTGTAAAACTCTAGCCTAAGAGAAAAGATAAATAAATGAATAATATTCCGTACTTTAAAATACATATTTGGTACAGTTAAAAATAATATTATAAATATTTTTACACCACCTACTATTTTCGAAGAGATCAAAATCAATGTATTCATATCTCTGTTGCTGACTATACCTAAAGTCACCGTCAATAGAATTTGTGAACAATGTAAACAAACCTTGTAGTCAAAATGTCTTTAATTTCCATTCTAACTCACCAGCTACTGACTAAATCCATGTGTTATTTAATCAATTCATATCACATTATGATCCTCAACCCTTAAAATAATGAAATTGTGCTAGAATATTGATATTTTATAGAATGGTTTGTTTACATTGTTGACAATTTCTATTGACGGCGATTTTACATCGATTTACGGTTAGTTTCATTAGACTAACATTGATCGGGATTTAGATCGTGAATATGTTTGTGATTTTTGTTTAGCTCCCAATATTTCGATGCAGTGACATGCATCATGATCACGAGTAGCATGATAACCACGGGTACCCGTCATGTACATACAGTGGGCCAAAGAAAGTGGTCTACCAGTTTTGACAAAAGTTTCTGTGAGCTCTAACGATCGCTATGTTTGACTTGACACATGGCATGACGTAAATATCATATATATTGTCACTGACATAATATTATTGGAAGCGGAAATCGACCTTGTTGTCTCATGACGTTCAAACGAACCTCAGCCGTAGGGTCACAGTATAATAAAGAGTACTATCGTACAGTATCGCCACTCCCGCTCCCCACTGAAAGTGCCACCCATGCCCTCTCGGTTACCTCACAGTAACCGCCTGTCAAAAACGCGAACAGTCGACCTGTCATATTTCACTCATACAAGCGTTCACGCGTTCACGTACACGAGCTTAGACTGTATGATAGGAACACGCCTCTTTCATATATTTGATCGCCAGTGTCCAAGGTGTGGTAATCCACATTTTTGGGCGACTGTACTCTTGGCTAATAAACCTGTTACCTTGAACATGGTGGTGTAGAGCTGGTCGATGAGGGCCATGAACAGCGCGTACGGCTTGTAGTCGGCCCAGGGGCGCGGCGCGCGGTGCTTGAACGCGATGGCTCGCAGCGCTGGCCCGCCTGGCGCTACGGCGCGCACGTGGCCGATCACTAGCAGGCGTTTTAATGTGTCGATCTTGTGGGCTTTCCATCTGAAACAAAAAAGAGATGTTTTAATAAGAATTATAGTTTCTCGTTCTTGTTACCAATAATAAACCAAAACGAAATCAAAATTAAAGAATGATCTCCGTCTCTCATCTCAAAATAATTAGTATCATATCAAACTAAACTCAACTTTATCACTAAAATTATATAAATACAAGGCTTCTAGTGTATAAAAACCTTACCATTGATTTTTGTTCCGAAGTGATCGGTTTTATGAACCATCAATAATGAATTATTTAGATTTACTCTTTTGAAGATAATATAGGCTTTATTTAATTTGATTACAGAGCTTTTATTCTACTTATGGGCAGTGAGCCAGTAACAAATCCTCGTAAAAACCTTCGTAAAAGTCAGCTGCCGCTCCGTTGGTGAGTTTAGGTTGTCTTAATTTCTAGTATAAACTCACTTGACGAGCGGGTACACGAGCAGCATTTGCGTGGCGTAGTACAGCGGGCCGTCGGCGTCGTGCGCAGAGGACAGCAGGCGCGCTGCCGCCCACGCAAGTGACGTCTCTAGGGCGGCTACTTCGCGGGCTACTAGTCGCGACCTGTGTGGATAGTGAAACATATTAGTGGCATCTTGTAAGGTATGATGGGGAATATCCGCTTGTCGTTGACGCTGAGCACTATACATTAATTTTAAATAATACAACGTTAGGTGTCAATATCATCATCACAGGAGGACGGATTAACAGTCTACGTACAATAACGCACTTCTGAACTTCCGACTTAGGACCAGTTGCACCAAACCGTATGTCTCCGTTAAAGCATTCGCTAAATTTTATTGTATGGGAAGTTCGTCTGCAGCGTGGCGATGATGTGTCTGTCAAATGTGGTTGATGCAACTGGCTCTTAGTGTAAGGCCTCAGTGCACGCTCATATTGGGCGTGTAGCGGAGCAGGGCGTGCGGCGTGCATGTCAACAATTGAAGCTCATACAAGTGTCCTGAGTCGACGCTGCATAGGATGGACGCACGCTCACCCGCCTCGTTGCACGCCCCGGTGTACGCTAGGCACCGAGCGTCCACTCGGGCCTTACACTCACGCAGGGATTGCGGAAAGTCAACTTAACTGGAATACGCTATAACGAGAGGTTTAGTCCGACGATTGTACCGAGACCGCAAGCGCACGCACAGTCACTATATTGTAGGTGATACCTTCGTCCAGTAGTGGTCGTCTTCCCGATGCTTCTAAGAGTTAAGAGACAAAAGAGAATCCATAGATGCTTTCGAAAAGCCCTGTCTTCCTAGCAGGCAAGCATGGTCGCGCGATAAATGACAAAACATTTTTTTTAATTATTATAAATGGGCTTACTCTTGGCCACAGACTAGCCAAGGCAAAGACGTGGCCTACGATGGAGTGAGCTCGCCCAGAAGATGCCTGTTCACCCTTGATTTGAAGGTTGCCGGGTTATGTGAGCTCGGAAATATAGCCGCCGGCAAGGAATTCCACTCCTTGGCAGTGCGCATAAGAAAAGAAGAAGCAAAGCGCTTCGTGCGAATTCGCGGAATATGTACAAAGAAAGGATGGAAACCAGCCGTGCGTCTAAGAGCCCGATGGTAGAATGGGGACGGTGGAATAAGCTCGCGTAGCTCTTGAGCACACTCCCCGAAAGCACCACACTATTTGTAAGTGCGATAGGGACGGCCTGATGTTTTATCATTTATTGCGCGACCACGCTTGCCTGCCTGCCGGCGTACCATGCTTCCAATTTTATCACTTATTTTATTTTTATTTTATTTCAAAACAAATTACACAGTATTACAGTGAGACACTAAGGCACTGTGCAATGCATAAAAAATCATACTATATTGTTAATACTTAGTGTAATAACGTTAACATAATAAACTTAATAACTAACTGAAGACACCCGATCATCCATCGCTTCGCATAACCTCAGACATCATCAGACATTATCTACGTGGATAAGACATCTGTCACTCTCACACTGACATACTTGCCAAAGCGTGACGGATACTTTATCCACGTGGTTAAGTGATAAAATTGGAAGCATGATACGCCGGCTGGACATGTTTATATACGCACGTGTTGACCACGTAGAGAGCCATGTGGAGCAGGCGGGCACTAGCTGCATGTTGGAGAGCGGGCCGCCTCCGCCAGTGTCGTCGTGGAAGGTGCGGCCGCGCGCGAACCGCCACAACAGCAGCTTCAGGTCGTGGATGGTGCAGGTGTGGCTGATGTCGCGGTGGCCGGTACATTCCTGCGTTGAAAAAGAGAATTTTTAGTACATTCTTTATACTCAACACACGTTTAGTTACAAGACTTTAGTAGGACTTAGTAGTAGTAGTAAACTCTTTATTGTACAATTAATAACAAAAAACACAGTAATTACAGTAAAGAACAGTACAAAGACGAACTTATCCCTTTGATGGATTTCTTGCAGTTAGCCTTTGAGTGAATGAGAGGATAAAAAGAGATGAGGGTGACAAATGCAGCAACATGTACAACAGGGTACCAGAATAGTTATTTGTTTTACAAGGGGACAAAGTTGTTTAAACAAACGTTAAACGTTGTGTTAAACAAACTTTGCCACCGAGTGAAACACAAAATATTTCACCCACAGATCAATACAACAAGATGGCCCTTACAGGGCGACTCGCGGTCACCAAGCATACGACAAATCAGGTTTATAAAAGTTTGAACGCGTGCGACACCGATCAGTAGCGCCCAAGTATACGACCCGCTAACAGTGTCCGTGTCCGCTCGGGAAAAAATCTTAAATAATCAATTTTGGTTGCAAACAATGGTCTCTTACAGCATAAAGTGGTGTGGCAAGTCTTCTAACACTTCTACATGTAAAAAAGATGGAACAACATTCCACAGTTAAGTCAAATTAATTATTTTGTTGAATATTGTTTATTGTCCGCGGAGTTCATTTATACTGGTCAATATGGTTGTGCTGAGCGGCGCCGAGGCGCGTCCATCCCTCTTTACCGAGTTAACAATGTGATATGCTATCCCTTTCACGTAAACGACTAGGCATGGGGCCATGTTAGTTTATGTCTGTTGCGGGAACTTCGTACTGCCGTTCGTACCATGTGCTACCATTTTATGAAATATAAAAGAAAGCAGATTTGTAATAGTGAATAATTATCTAGAATCTGTATAGTCTGTAGTGGTATTTAGTTCATTGATTAGTTTAGAATATTTAGTTGGTTATTTAACTTAGTAAACGTAAGTAAAAATGCACAGTTTAGTTATTAGTTACTAGAATGATTTTTATTGAGATGCTATCACAATTATCATCCTCCTTGCGTTATCCCGGCATCGGCATTCGCCACGGCTCATGGGAGCCTGGGGTCCGCTTTGGAAACTACTACCAAGATTTGGCGTAGGCACTGGTTTTATGAAAGCGACTGCCATCTGACCTTCCAACCCGAAGGGTAACTAGGCCTTATTATAATTTAATTATAATATTATAATTTGTTGCAAAACAAATTCACCACAGTACTGGTACCGGTACCATTGTCTATAATAGACATGTCCCATTCCCATCCCTACTGCTAATCATAAAGGCGCGCCATTATTTGAAACGACCAATGGCAGCACCGTGCGCGCCCGCCTCACCCCGCAAGGATTGGTGATTTGCGTCTCGAACAATATCGCTTGCATTTGGCTTCTAGTGGGGTGTTCTGTGGTTTCACCACACCAACACTATAAAATATGAACTGTAAAACATCAAAATAAATAAAATACTTCAATTTATTTAACGTTTATGATTCAAAATCATCATACCCACTGACGTGAATTCCAACACCCAGCTTTAGACATCAAATTAAAATTTGTAAGAAATTACTTTGCACTCTTGTGGATAAAATGCAATTTTGCTATCTGTTTTCGAATAGCAAAGAAAGCCTTTACCAGTTGGTGTGGTGAAAAGTATATTTCGTCACCTGGAGATAGGTGGTGTGCCTCGCGAGGCAGCTGGCGAAGGCGGACTCGGGCACGTGCGGGCCCCACAGCGGCAGCAGCCCGTTGCAGCGGGTGGACGCGTTCTGCAGCGCGGCGCTCTCCCACTCGTCTCTGCTTCGAGGGGATAATGTATTAGTTTGGCTTCCTAAAACTCCTATGATACAGGCCCTTAAATGTCGTTGTTTTTAGGGTTCCGTAGCTCAAAAAGGAAAAACGGAACCCTTATAGTCGTGTGTCTGTCTGTCCGTCTGTCACAGCCAATTTCTCCGAAACTACCGAACCGATTAACTTCAAATTTGGCACACATATGTAAACCTGTGACCAAAAGACGGACATGTAATTTAAATTAAGAAAATTCAATTATAGGGGCCACTTTTGTGGGGTAAAAGTGAAAATTAAAAATCAAAGTTTCTAGAACTATATTGTGTTACATATCAAATGAAAGAGCTTTTCATAAGTATTTCAAAAATAGTTTTTTTTTTAATAATTTTTAGATTTAAGAAAATAGTAAATTACTATTCCCCCCTTTATCTCCGAACTACTAAGCATACAATTTTCAAAAAAAATACTTGAGATAGTTTTCAATCTATAGATTACAGGAAAACCTGTTAGAAATCTACAGTAAGCGTAAAAAAGACCAGGGGCCCGTTTCTCGAAAGGTACAAGCCTTGTATTACAAGTGTGTTTCCATGACAACCCATACGATTTGACAGTTCACGCACTTGTAACACAAGGCTTGTACCTTTCGAGAAACGGGCCCCTGGAGCCCATTTCTCAAAACTGAAAGTGACAAGTTACAAGTGGAAGTCTCTTTCCAACTTGTCATATTAGTCATTAACTACCACTTGCAAATTGTAACTTAGCTAGGGCCCATTTCTCAAAACTGAAAGTTACAAATTACAACCGGGGCCCGTTTCTCGAAAGGTACAAGCCTTGTATTAGAAGTGCGCGAACTGTCAAATCGTATGGGTTGTCATGGAAACCCACTTGTAATACAAGGCTTGTGTACCTTTCGAGAAACGGGCCACAGGAAGTCTCTTTTAGTCTAACCCTGCAGGCACATTACCTGGCGCGGGCGAGGCGCACGGCCGCCATGTGACACTCCACGTGCACGATGTTGTAGTGCGACACGGTTGTGTAGCCCAGTGTCTTGCGTGCGCGGACCTCGAACTCTTCCACCGGACAGCGCTTGGTGAATGTGTAGATGCCCAATACCTGTGATCAAAAAAAAAATATAATAGGCGAGGCGACTAAAAAAAACTAATTAGTCCGTCAGAGATATCAAAGAATTTTAGAGACGTATTTTTTTCTTTTTTCTCGTAAACGAAAAATGACGACGGTACAGTGCGTTGAAGTTTCGCGTGACGTCACGCCTAGGTACAATTATTACTTAGAAGTGACGTCACAAACCCCCACTCCGGAACTTTGATGCTCTATATCTTTGTATTTTTTCATTAATTAGAAAAAGCGAAAAATATGTGTTCAGTATTTTTGGACGATCTAACTGACGGACTAAACAGAATGCCATCCCTATTACAATAATCCATTACGAAACCAAGCAAGCGCGAATGGGACATAGAACTGGGATGGGGCAATCTGACAACACTGATGTGTGGCGAAGAGGAAGAGACCGTCAGACATCTAATCGCCTCGCCAGACAAATAATGAAGAACTTTGGAGCAGGTTACCTGGCACCACATGACTTCAGAGAGCTACCCATGAGCCTCATCATCAGACACATGAAGATGGTCGAGAAACTCCTGAATAGCTGAAGGATTTCCTGATGGGTCGAAGTGTATCCGTAAGAGCCCCGCAGATGTATTTATTTATTTAATTATTTGGTTCACCGACAACTGTTTACACTGGCCTATAAAAAATTGGAATTTATACAAGCAAATGGTTTACAGACTAAGTGCAACAATTACTTACAGGTAAACACAGCATTTAAGATAAGATAAGCAAGCGCAAAGGGAGTGTAAGAGACAAGATAGGTCAAGACCTAAAGAGCGTAAATACTATAGCCTCGATAAATTCCTGACTAGGAAATATTAATTACTAGCTTTTACCCGCGGCTTCGCTCGCGTCAGAAAGAGACAAAAAGTAGCCTATGTCACGCTCCATCCCTTCAAATATCTCCAATTAAAAAAATCACGACAATTCGTCGCTCCGTTTTGCCGTGAAAGACGGACAAACCAACAGACACACACACTTTCCCATTTATAATATTAGTATGGATGTATTAATTGGTATAAGCCAATTGTCATAACGATTATTTGTATAGTAGATATGAAATACGACCTGCACGGGAAGCATGGTCGCGCGATAGACGATAAAATATCAGGCCGTCCCTATCGCACTTACAAATAGTGCGATAGGGACGGCCTGCTATTTTATCGTCTATCGCGCGACCATGCTACCCGTGCTGTAATATATATATTTTCAATAAATTATGAGTATGAGTAAAGAGCTTTTTTGAGCAGTGATTTTGTTCTATTTGAGTCGCGGGACGCTCTTGTGTGGAGGTTACTCACCTTGGTGGGCTGGTACTTGTAGCCCTCTCTACAGATGCAGCACACGGCACCCGCCTCCTCGGCCAAATCGGCTACTTGCTGCGTCAGCGAGCACTGCGCGGTGACTTGACCGCGTTCGTTACTGCGCATGCCGAGCGCGCCTAGTTGTCGTTCGCGGACTGCCATTGCAAGGCGCTTCTTCTCCTGTGGGGACAAATTTAATGTTAGTAAATAGGTAGGTTTTTCAAGTTCAAGAGGTTCACCAAACATAATTTGTATACACCCTTAAAAAATTCTAAGGCACAGGCTAACTGCAATATCAATGAGGAGGCACTCAAAGGTTATGACAGATGGCGTCACCCTATTAGTCCATACGTGAGAGCGAGAAGATGATATGTTTTTTCTCTCACACACACATATGAATGACAGTGACATGCCTAGACACTTGCACAGGCGCCGCCTGGCGGGATAAAATGTTAATGTGCCTCCTCATTACCGTATTGTGACAATATTGACTGTGCCTATTATTTTGCTGACAAATGATTGATTGATGTGCTCAAGTGACTTCAGCTCATCAAAATCAAACGTATGCAGATAGTCTCAATGCACGCCGGATGAAACTTTGCTCATTTCACTGGACGCTGAGCTAAGACCTATTCTTTGCCTCACCAAGGAGGCCGTACTGAGAGCAAATGGTTCCCAGGTCATCATCATCATTCGCTTGCCCTTATCGCAATTACTTGGGGTCGGCGCAGCATGTATTTTTCTTCCATACATCTCTATCGGACGTTATCTCATCAGTCACTTGCATTCGTTCCATATCATAGGTGGTTCCCAGGTGTATAGACAAAATGTCCTGTGTTGTATGTCATACCTGGCGGGTGAACTCGCGCGCCTCCTGCACCTTGGCGGCGCACTGCGGCTGCGACTTGAGCGCCTCCAGCAGGTTCTCCGCGAGAGAGCCCACGTGCTCGCCGGACGACACCTGCTCCAGCCGGTGCACTATCGGTATCACTTTCTCGCATACTAGCATCTGTTGACAAATTAGAAAGGGATAGAAACTACTTATAGACGTTATACTAGCTTTTGCCGCTCGCGTTAAATTCGATAATTGCGGAATGCTCCATACAAACTTCCACCCCCCATTTTAGGGAATGGGGGGGTTAGAAAGAGACAAAACTTAGCCTATGTCAGTCTCCATCCCTTCAACTATCTCCACTTAAAAAATCACGTCAAATCGTCGCTCTGTTTTGCCGTGAAAGACGACAAACAAACAGACACACACACTTTTCCATTTATAATACGGATATTTCGTGAAACATATTCAGATATTTAATCAATATACGGTTGTATATCGCGACTGTTGCGACATGTTTCGAGTCATGTAGGAGACCCGTCAACTGTAACGCTAAATGAGTCGAAACATGTCGCAACAGTTGCGATATACTTAGGGCCACGTCTATTCTATTCTATTCTAAGAGCGTATTTATGATATTTAATTTAGAATTAGCATGTTATAGTCACCTGAGTAGGTTCGTGGTCGGCCGCAAGTCCGGTTAGGAACCGCAGGATGTATCGAAGCGCAGGTCGACTGATGAACTCCTTTAGCTCGTCAGAGTCGTTGCAAACCAGGGTAGGCTTCACACATGGAGCGTTTTTCTGAAACAAAATTACAACTTTCAACAAACATACTTGGCGAACAAAATGAGGATTAGTATAACGGAGTCAATTCTTTTCTTACTCAGCAACTGTGCTCAGTGTCGAGTTTGTCGAATACAAAAACGGTTTTGAAGATTTCCACAAGGGTAGCCAGCTCAAGTTATTGATAGAGATTTACTTTGATAGAAATCCAACTTACCACGATATATTCTAGCGCGTCCCTAACCACTCCCAGCGATATCAGATAGTCTTTCAGCGTCCCACCGATGGAATTCCTTTCAATATTCGCACATAGCACGCAGAACAGTTCCATACGGAACTCTTCCTCAGTCAGTTGTTCAGTGTCGAGTTTGTCGAAGACGAAGACCGGTTTGAAGTGTTCGACGAGCATGGCCATCTTGAGATCGTTGCCGTAGACGAGCGCGGCTAGTACGCGCGTCAGGTGACCGAGGGCTACCGAATTACTTCGGATTCCTGTGGGAATTCAAAATGTTAATCGGGTGTATTAAGCTGCTTTTCCATAGCGTTCTGAGCGAGCGTTCGTTCCTTCGTGGGCAGATAAAAACACTTGACTTCCATACCTTTATCGGTGCACGAACCAACGAATGCTCGCTCACAACTGTTTAGAACACTAAGTGAAAACGCAGCTTTATATTACTTTTTTGTTAGCGCTACCGTCGTTATAATGTTGGCAATAGGCTAGTTTCCTACTAGTCAAATCAGCTTCTTTTTAAGAGGGGGTAGAGTAGGGAGAATTTTCAGAATCTGTCAAATTACCCCATTACACACACAAACACCCTTCACTCACACTACCTCAATTTACTGTGAAAGGTCAGTGACCCTTAATTTTTTTCAAGAGTGTTATTTTGAGTTTGTGGTCAACTACTGACCTCCTTTGAGAAATTAAAACTGTAAAAAGGGTAGCATACAAGAAGACAGAGAAAAAATACACGTCATCTAGCTTTCCTTCTCTGTTCATGTCTCATGTGACTTAAATTTACCTAAATATGTAGATAACGTTCCTTACTCAGTTGATTGTTTATCTAGGTGTATTTCAAATTACTTTGCACTTCATTTTGCGTTACTTTTCTATAAGTACTTAGATTAAAAACCGGCCAAGAGCGTGTCGGGCCACGCTCAGTGTAGGGTTCCGTAGTTTTCCGTATTTTTCTCAAAAACTACTGAACCTATGAAGTTCAAAACAATTTTCCTAGAAAGTCTTTATAAAGTTTTACTTTTGTGATTTTTTTCATATTTTTTAACCATATGGTTCAAAAGTTAGAGGGGGGGGACGCACTTTTTTTTCCTTTAGGAACGATTATTTCCGAAAATATTAATATTATCAAAAAACGATCTTAGTAAACCCTTATTCATTTTTAAATACCTATCCAACAATATATCACACGTTGGGGTTGGAATGAAAAAAAAATATCAGCCCCCACTTTACATGTAGGGGGGGTACCCTAATAAAACATTTTTTCCCATTTTTTATTCTTGCACTTTGTCGGCGTGATTAATATACATATTGGTACCAAATTTCAGCTTTCTAGTGCTAACGGTTACTGAGATTATCCGCGGACGGACGGACAGACATGGCGAAACTATAAGGGTTCCTAGTTGACTACGGAACCCTAAAAACCTAATGAATAGAGTACAGAGCTAGCAGCAGTCAAGTCAGAGACACAAAGATAGACAGGGAATATCGACGCATATCTTATCCAATACCGCCATTGCCATCTGCATCAGACTCTTGATCTTACCCAATTTCCGAGTCTCTTCTCTTAATTTCAGTTCCTTGAGTTGAAAATGTTGAAACTCATACTTAGTATTAAATAAAACACAAATACATATAAAAATCACAATATAATTTTAAATTATGGCTTAGGCCCTGTACCAGTTGCAGTCGCCACGTCTGTAAAGCCCCTTGTAGTTTCTTTTAAATGGCTAAATCCCTAGATGTCATGTCATAAACATCTGTGATGTAACTGAAAATTAAAAAACATCGCTCAAAGATAAGGTTCAAATTAGCATGGCAAAAAATACAGTGCAGTCAAAATACCATCAAAATACGAAAAAGCATATATATTATTATGTCAATGTCAATATCACTGCCGTATGCCGTATTTCAGGCCATAAGGGCTGTTTTCTCAAATATGAAAAAATCTCAAAAGCAGAACTTTAAAAAGACTTTCTTGGAAAATTATTTTGAACTTGATACGTAGAACAATTTTTAAAAGTTGTACAAAAAAAATCTGAACTAAGTTTGTAACTACATATATGAAAAGCATTTTTTATCTTAGATTGCATATTTTAGTATCGTAACGAATTTTCTTTCAAATAAAAAGAGAATTATTAGAATAGGTTGACGGTGTCTACCGTAAACTGGGGTTACATTGACCAATTTGGGAATTTAAACTTCTCTAGCTTCTACATTTAATGGGTATTTTTACCTATTAAATGTAGGAGTTAGAGAAGTATAAATTCCAAAATTGGTCAACGTAACGTAACTAAGAAAGAAAAAAAATGGGACCATCAACTTTTTAAGTCTTTTCCTGCTAAAAATCTAAAAAGGTAACAAAATAAGTGATATCAGGATTATTGTTTTCTGTCACGATGCCTGCACGTATCAAATGTTTCTTTTTAACCCAGTGGTTGACTGGTAGAGAATGCCTTAAGGCATTATGTCCACTATTTGTACTTATTTTTTTATGTGTAATAAAGCATAAATAAATAAATAAAATGTACGCAAAAAAACAACACAAACACCTCTGGTGTTTCGGGTGTCCATGGGCGGCGGTGATCGCTTACCATCAGGCGACCTGTCTGCTCGTTTGCCTCCTATCCCATAAAAAAAAAAAAAAAAAACGATCTGATCAAACTTAAACTGACATTGGGGTTACTTTGATACACTATTTTTTTTGTAACGATAATCGAATGTAATCCCTTACAAAAGTATTTTATCTCAAGAAAAAAAAAATGGTTCGCAGAGTCAAATATTACAACTCTTTAACGCTATTTTGGGGTTACTTTGATCAAGAATAAAAATTACCATCGTTAAAAAACCAACTTTATTTGCAATTGTTTCAATATTTATTACAAGAAGAGATCAAATTATCAGCCTCAACAAGTACCGTGACATAATCAACTATATGTCATTATGGTCAATGTTACCCCATGCAAGTGATCAAAGACACCCCAAAGAGTAAATCATTAGTAGTAAATACCTAGTTTGACTTTATGATACAAAATTCAATACAATGGTATAGCTAAACACATTTCTGGCAAGCTAATATTCACTGTGAACCTTTTACTTTAATACCCACTACGTTAGTTTAGAAGTTTATTTAAACATGAAAAATAGCAACAAACTATGCTTTTATTTTGACACGTTATCCGCACTGCCCAAGACCATACTTACTTATTCACCGCGTCAGAGCACCATCTAACTATAAAGGTTGGTTAAGGGTTATTATATGTGTAGATTTCATTACCGACTACTCATACATAACATATTAAATCCTTATTTTTTTGGTCAAATAAATATAATATGCTCGTGACAGGTCATATTTTGTTCGCAATCCGAAAGAGTCAACTCTAGCACTTTTCCCTATTCACCCCCTTCCCGACCCTATTCACCCCAACGTTAGAGTGAGCGAAAATTACTAAATAAAACGACATATTTTCAAAGACAAACCGAAGTTCACACTGCCAGAAGATTTTTTGTGTAAAAAAAGTGCATAGCACATATAAAAAAACTGCTATCGACGTTCAAAAGTCGGTTTTGGCCCTATTCACCATAAATTACGTTAGTTTATACCCGTTCCGACCCCATGAACCCAAAATCTTTAGAAAACGATGTACTATGTAACCCAATTTTATTTGGTATTTTGGAGGTAACTAGTAAAAATAATTTAGTTTTACAATTGTGCGAAAATAGATTCTCATTTGGCCGGATTCTTTTGCCTGGTCTGGTGGCCTAGTGGTAATAACGTTAGCTGCGTAAGCCGAAGACCCGGGTTCGATTCCTGGCTCAGCCACCGTGGGCCTTGTCGTTTTTTCTTTCGTGTATGATATCTATTTCAATATATGTATAAATGTATGTGGACAGTTGGACACTTTATTGTACATAAGACAAGTTAGGACATAAAAATACAGTATAGTTATGATGTACAAAGGCGACCTTATCCCTATAAGGGATCTCTTCTAACCTTTGAGCGAATTGAAAATTTATTATTCATATAAACTTGAAAAGGAACAAATCAAAAATTATTTAATAAAATAATTTTATTTCTTCCCTAGTTGTATAGTTTCATACTTATGATTTTTATTTTAAAGTAATCCGTTTATATTATAGCAACCATGGGTGATTTTTGCGGACTTAAGTAGAAACGTAGAGGTTGACAGAAGTGTGATTAATATTTCTAAGTGTTAATTTCTTGTATCTAGTCTAACTACGAAGCAATACATTGACGTATAAATTGCGTCCATATACAGAGAGGTCAATCATAAAAATATCACTTTAGGTAAGTTATATATATTTTATACAATGTGACAAGCATTGACCACACATCCCAATTCACCCCTCTTCCGACCCTTATCACCCCCTTCGTAAACCTATTCACCCCCTTTACGACCCAATTTCCCCCATTCCTGATCCCATTCACCCCTCAGGCCGCGGATATTTATTCATCCCGTAAAAATTCCCTAACACAGTTGCATCGCTTTCTTCATGAAAACCATTATAAAAATGAAAATTATGTCTTATGATTTTCTGTTATACATAAACTTTAGAAGTGTATACACATTCAAAAGGATAATGAACGATTAAAATGAGTAAAAATCCAATAAATTTGAACGTCAACTTTGACAGACATGAAACTGTAAATATATTATTTTCCTACTTTGATTGCGGAAAATAGAAGGAAAGGAATATGTCAAGAAATATAATAACATTATATACCCCCGGAACCGTTTTCACCCCAAATTACGGTATTTATTAAATTTTCATTATGTATAATGTCGGGAAATACGGAACCCTACACTGACGCGCTCTTGGTCGGTTTTTCTTCTTAATGCTATTTAAGAGATAATAAAAAATTACACCTCCCAATTTATACTTAATAAGTTTTTTATGCAAAAATTTCATTTTTGGCACAAGCTATTATCGCCGACTGTACCTTTCTTTCAACAATCATCTATTGCTCTCCGAGACATTTCTAAAAACCCCTGACTCAATGGGGATACGACGTTTCATAACAGAGTTCCTATGATCACCTTTCTGCTTCATCATCAGATTAGCTCCATGATACCATAATATTACATTGTCACTTGATTTACATATGTGTGCAAAATTTCAGCTCAATCGGAAACCAGAAAGTGGGTCAAATTTAGCTTCTACGTTTTGACTCAAACTAACATACCTAGTAACAAGGCAAGTTGAATAAAAGCTTGTATAAAGGCTTCTGATACTAGATTTGCAATAAGTTTACTTGTCATAATTTAAGAACAAATGAGACAGACATATCCAATGAAAAGTCTACACCGTTTTCGTGAACTGTCAAATCACCTCATACAATTTACGGCTGTAAGGCAACCAGGTAGGGTTTGTTATTGCACTTTAATTACATATTAATGATTTCTAGCCCGTAAGATATATATTTGCTTTAACAATGGATAGATATTTATGCGGGTGAGAGTGTAATTTAGGTTTTTATAAGGAATCAAATATTTTTAAGCGACCCGATCAGATATTTATGCGGATAAGGACCCTCCCACATCTACCGTCTTGCGATCGTAGTGTCGGGCCAACTGTATGGCTAAGCCGCGCTGACGCGGCGTCTTTTTCCATACAGTTGGCCCGAAACTACGCTCACGAGACGCTAGAAAGAGAGACGATGTTTTTGCCGGTCACGGAGCATCACAAATTTTTGCCGGGAACATGTCGTCATATACCTACTTATGGCCCCCTATAGAAAATCAGATATTTTTGCACGGCCGTTCATAGTCATTTATGCCGGTCACCAGCTGGTATTCCATGAATATTTGGTCTAGTTGAGTGGAGAAGTACCATTCAAAACAAGCGCTTTCTAAACAACGATGTATTTTGGTACTTTATAATTATTATTGTTTTCAACTTACGATTACGTGTTCGCGGTATGCACAGAGTAAATCTTTAATGAAATTGAGACATTTTTTTATATATACAATTAAATTTGAACCAGAAGCACTATACCTATACCCGCTCGCATTCCCCTTTTTTCTATTCTAAGTAAGAATCGATTAATAAGTATCTGAATATGTATGGATAAATTAAATTGTAATTGTTTACATACAACCTGTGAAGTTTGGTTGACAAAATTTGACGTAGGTGCTGTCATATATATTTTTAAAATGACGTACTGTTAATACCAGCGTAATGAAAATGTATTCCAATGAGTAAAAGAAAACATGAAACTTTTTTCAATTTAACCGAACTAGAATGAAATCATTTATACTCATTCGGTTGTGTTCGTTATTTTCTTTAATAATGTGATATATTTTTAATTATTTTTTATGCACAAGCCATGCACCTTTAAACTTTAAATGAGATTGGATCTCCACCTGACATATTTGATTTACCCTATTTATTTTGAGCACAGTTTTACACTGGTATGGTTTTTCGTGTACGTACACTATTTTCTGTCAAAATATTTGTCAAATTTAATTGTCAACGCGGAGCGACCGGCGACACGTCTGCCTCCGATGAGCCGCTCACGGCATCTAATCGAAAGGAGAATTCTGACAGCAATGGCGAATGTATGGAAATTTTACGATAGTTTAAATTTAAGGTAAAATTTCTTTGTAGCCTTTGAGAGGAAAAATATAAAAAACGTCAAAACTTCTAGTCCATTTATCTGGCTTTTAGAATCACTTAATGTTATAACTAAAGTATTGAATTTTTTAACAAAGTTTACTAAACGGCAACATACGTTTTTCTCATTTTAGGTCAACTTTGCGTGGGTTTATTTATTATACCTTTAATAATTAGAGATTCTGAATAGTCAAAAGTTGTAGACACACTCTTTAAGATAATAACTACATTTATTTTATTTCATTTAATTTAGAAATGTGAGCAGCATTTGTTAAACGCCGAATGCACTTTTCGAGGATTTCGTACGACCCCCTCTTAAGTTCTGTCAAAACGATTTGCTAATATGGAATTACTATGAAATACTGAGGAGTGACGTCACGTTCAATCATTTACTTTATATCTTTCTCTTTGACTTATTAAATAGAAATTATGTCTAAACATAACTTCTGTCCATATTTTTCTTCTAATTATGTGGTGCTTTATTTCGTGTACTGTATAAAAAAAATATTTTAAGTATAGGAAACTAGCCTATTAATAACCAGAGAACTTGAGAATGAGAGTTTTCTGAATCGTTTTTCTCGCCAGGTGGCGATACTGAGGCGCTAGGTCTTTATGACGGCAAATTTCAAAATCCACTAGTCAAATTAATGTGGATTAAATATGAACAAAAACCCTTCTGAAATGTTGGACTGGTAAGATACTGTCGATTGTTGATGAGAACGAATGAATGAAATACATTATTGCGATAATGTACATAAGTTGGTACATTATTAAGTAGCAATACACAGTCAACCAATTCGAACCCTAGGCCACTCTACAACCATGTCAAAATGACAAGCAGTAAGAGATTTCTTACAATCTGATTTATAACGTTACTATGATATAGTCCTACAGTGGCCTTGGGTTTCAATGAGGAGGCACACTCAAATATTATGACAGATGACGCCACCTTATTAGTCCATTGCACAGATAAATAATTTCATACATGAGAGCGAGAAGATATTTTTTTCTCTCTCTCACATATGAATGACAGTGACATACCTAGACAATTGCACAGGCGCCGCCTGGCGGGATAAAATGTCAGTGTGCCTCCTCGTTGGTTGACTGTACGCACATACATACAATCACGGCTGTTTTCTAGAGGGGTAGTTAGAGATCACGGATTTCCATTTACTACGATCCTGACAAACCACTTTCGCTTCACAAACTTTCATAACGTTTCTCATAGACGCTCGTCGGTTTCGAGTACTTCTGACCTGGCCTTTTTGCAGTATTTCCCCGATTTGATCAAGAAAAGTTCGCCTAGGTCTTCCACTTCCAACTGATCCTTCCACTCTGTTTTTCATATACTTTCTTCGTTAATCTCCTCTCATCCATCCTCTCTACATGCCCAAACCACCTTAACATACCCATCTCAATCTTTGTCACCACATCTAAATCCACTGTACGTATTGTTTATATTTAGCATAGATTACCTGGATTATCCGTACAGTTGAGCAGCGCCTGGACGTACTCCGGCCCGCCGAAGGTAAGCGAGAACTGAAGGAACGACTCCAAGCTCTCGCTCGCCGCCACAGACAGAATACGTTCCATAATCTGTACACAAAAAATAATCATTAAGGTTACATATTTTGTTTTTACGAAATGTGTAGTCAAGAATCAATTTTATCAAGTGAGCAGACAATGTGAAACCGCTCAATCTTCAAAAGCTTACATGTTCAGTATACGGGATTTTCAGAATTTGGGTCACCCCAATTAGCGTAAGTTATTAACAAAAATTAACTCGCTGTCAGTTTTGTGACGACAATTAAGCATAAAATCTGTCTAAACATTTACTTTTTCACATTCTGAATGTAGATTATCGCTTAAAGTTATGTAATTAACACAAAAACAATATTTTTATTGAAATTTCATGCTTGATTATCGCCACAAAACTGACAGTTAGATAATTTTTGTTAACGACTTTCGCTAATTGAGGGATCCCAAATTCTGAAAATGCAACACGTACTATAAAAGCACAGTATAATAAAGAGTACTATCGTACAGTGCGGCCACTCTCGCTCCCCGATGAATGTGTCGCCCAACCGCTCTCGGTTACGTCACAGTTACCGCCTGTCAAAAACGCGACCAGTCGATCTGTCATATCCCACTCATACGAGCATTTCAGCAACGCGTTCACCTACACGAGCTTAAACTGCGTGTGTAGAACGCGCCTCTTTCATACTTTTTCTACTCCCGTACTGTTATTCGTGAGTTACAAGGTCGTGCATAGAACTTTAAAACCCTACATAAAAGATGTCAGGACAAGTCTATCTAGTCTATACCCTGAAAACATTTAGTAGCAGTAGCACGATATAGCTGTTACAGTTCAGTAAATACATTGCTACCAACTTAACAAACCAATTCGCAGAGTCGAGACTCCTTCGTTTTCTGCTGCGTTCATTGGCGACGCGTCGAATCGCATTCAAATGTATGAGAACTCGATTCAACTCGGCTCGATTCGTCTTAGTGGCCAGGCTTCAAAGAACCATACCATAGACAGTTTTATTTTCATGTTTGCACTCAAACTGCATATTCAAAATGGTAGGCGGTCCACCTAGATAACTAAGATGACTGAAAGTAGGTATTTGTTGAATTTATAATTTTCTTTCAAAATAAGTGCTTGGTCGTAGAAAAAGTACCTATTGTATGCAACGGTGTTTAACTGAGTCAAAAAATGCTCGTGGCGTCTTTATTAACAATTTTCGGCTTCGCCTCAAATTGTTACCCACGCCACTCACCTTTTTTGACCTCTTTTAACCACCAGTTGCATAAAATATAGTATTTTATCGCCATTGTCCGAAGTGTAATAAAAGGTACGTGCTGCACGGGAACTTACAAATAGTGCGATAGGGACGGCCTGCTATTTTATCGTCTATCGCGCGACCATGCTTCCCGTGCTGGTTAAAGAAGAGTTAAATATACAAAATGGCATAATGAAATTGCTCTATTTTTCCCAATAACTTTTTAATCCTTTGTTCTGAAGGGGAATAACCTACCTCTAACAGCTGGTAGACAAGCAACGCCCGCGGTAAATCTTTCTCCTCATCAGCAGCTAACTGTAACGCGTGCAGTAGCACGGGCAAAGCCCTCGTGCTGGCACGGGTAAGCACGCGCACGCAGCGTCGCACGCGCGCACATAATCCTAGCAGTCGGAGGAGGGTTGAGCAGAGGGAACGCGCGGCACCGACTCGCTGGATGGCCGCGAGGCGTTGCAGCATCACTTCGAGGCCACCTAAAACAAAAAAACAATCGTGAAATATATGTAAACGTCACTGGGTGACGTCACCAGATCGGGACTTACTACAAAGGGCCAGTTGCGTCAACCACAGCGTCTATGGAAATTGCTAATGCCAAGTTTGGTAACAGATGTTTTGGTGCAACCGACCCTAAACTATGTGACGCTACAGAGATACCAAAGAAGTCGATGTAAAAACTACGGAAAATTTCCTTGAAGCTGAAAATAGTAATTGTCCCACTCGGTAACAGTAACCACTAAGTCACTCCATCACTTTCTTATTTACTAACAACAACACGCTTAACTGACTATCGATCTTATGTTGAAGATGCGTACCACAATCAGCGAGCACGTTTGCCATCCTGTAGACCTGTTCATCGTCAACAGTCTCCGCGTTGGTCTGCGAGAGCGTCTCGACGAATTCCTCCGTGGCGTCGCCCAGCAGGCCTCGCATTCTGTACACCACGCGCGTCGCGCCCACTCCCATACCAAATGTGTTATCACTAAACTAAAGTGAATGAATAGTAATACGTACCGCAGTCAGCGAGCACGTTTGCCATCCTGTAGACCTGTTCATCGTCAACAGTCTCCGCGTTGGTCTGCGAGAGCGTCTCGACGAATTCCTCCGTGGCGTCGCCTAGCAGGCCTCGCATTCTGTACACCACGCGCGTCGCGCCCACTCCCATACCAAATGTGTTATCACTAAACTAAAGTGAATGAATAGTAATACGTACCGCAGTCAGCGAGCACGTTTGCCATCCTGTAGACCTGTTCATCGTCAACAGTCTCCGCGTTGGTCTGCGAGAGCGTCTCGACGAATTCCTCCGTGGCGTCGCCTAGAAGGCCTCGCATTCTGTACACCACGCGCATCGCGTCGACTCCCTCGCCCGATGTACACCACACCTGGACCAATTTTTTTTATTAATATTTTATATTACATAGATAGGCTTGAGCTTACTTTTACCTTTGAACCCTGGCCCTTAACCCTACAAAAATGAGTTCCCTTACCTTCTTATAAACTTCCTTGACAGGCAGATCAAGCGACATGATCTTGTTGCAGACGAGCAGTTCCATGCCGTTGTCGTCTTCCAGCAGCGCAACCAGCTCGCAGTCGGTGCAGATCTTGTTCTTCACGTCTCGCATGAGCGGGCCCATGCCTGGCTCGAGGCAGGAGTACGGGTTGCCCAACATCCGACCCTGTAGACATTAGAACGAGATTAAAACCTTATATAAAATCAAAGAGGATCAAGTATTATAGAGAGTTACTGTCATAGAAAAATATGTAAATCCATGTAAAATCGCGAAGCATACTTGAAAGTATATAATTGCCTGTACGACTTCACAAAAAAAAAACTGAATAATTTGCAGATGTGACGCCATCTAACACTGCCTGAGCTTCGCGTAACCTAGGCGAACCACCTTAAATTAGGCACACGATAACTCAACTGGAAACAAAAACTTAACAAAACACAAATGATATTAATACCGTAACTGATACAAGCGCAAAACCAACTTTGCAACTAAAAATCATAGAAAATTTTGTTTTTATCGGGCGTCCAAGTATTTATGTAAAAAATAAATACTATTAAATATTTAAATTATCAATAAATAAATAATCTTTGCATTTGATTTTATACAAAATGATTATACTATTTTGGAAACATTTTCTTGCAATGGCAACATTCATAGTAGTTTTTTTGAGCTCGAATTCCCGTGGCGAGTATAGTACTGTTGTTATAGTACCTGTAAGAAGTCCTCCTGCTGCGGATCTTTCTCTAACGTTAGGAAGAACTCCCCGACGTCATTCTCTTCAGGGTAGATGATAGAGCAGAGCCGCTCGAAGATGAAGACGGGCGTGCGGTAGTCGTGCAGTGGGTACTTCTGTACGGTCTCTATGCAGACCGCCATGAATTCTGCGGTCTCTGTTTCGGTGCCTGGAGGGAAAGGTAACGTGTATGGTTAAGTATGTGTTAGTTTTAAAACGATGTTATTAACTATTGCAGAACTTTAGAAAATGATTGTTTACAATACATTCAAGGTGTATGTATCATGTAAAAAGTATACTGTACTAGCTTTTGCCCGTTAGAAAGAGACAAAAAGTAGCCTATGTCACTCTCCGTCCCTTCAAATATCTCCACCTAAAAAATCACGTCTATTCGACGCTCCGTTTTGCCGTGAAAGACGGACAAAAAACAGACACACTTTCCTATTTATAATATTAGTATGGATTTGTTATAATCTGGTGTCATAAGTGTTATAGAACTATATAGAATTTATTTCAAATAAAAATATAAATTATCAATTATTAATATAAGTGTTTACTAGCAGCCGAAATATGTTTCAACGTCAAGGCTTGGAACTGAACCCCACCTCGATTGGAGAGACTGCATTTGCGTAAATAGCGTTGAAGTTATATTTCTGTGAACCTTGGTCATTACCATACGTTCATTTTCAGTCATTACGACGGCCAGGCCACGACATTTGTCTAAGGAGGCAGCGGCGAGCGGCGGACATTGGAGCGAGACACAGCGGTGAGACTTTTGATTCACCGCTTTAGACTAATGTCGTAGCCTGTCCGTAATATCAGCGATCGCCTCGAGCACCTCATGCCGCGTGTGTGTGCTTCAGGAATACAGTAACTATGTGTGTGTGTGTGTACCCGTGGTCATCTCCTCCAGCAGCTCGAGGAGCTTCTCCTGCGTGTCGTCGGTGAGCCGGGTGCGCTGCACGACGAGCCGCCGCAGCGAGAGGTACCCGCCGAGCACGGCGCCCACTAAACGGCCTTTGTACGTGCGCCGCGCGCCTGGCTCTTCGAGGAACATCGCTAGGAGTTCCGTGAGCCGCTTAAGCGCGTAACCTGTACGGAAATTATGCATATTTTTTAACTCTTTATTTACACTTACAATAGAAACAACCACAAAGAGCAATTAGATCCGTATAATAACACTGATGCAAGTTGTATGAGCGTAAATCAGCAATGAATGTGTCGTTAGCGCGGTGTTCGCAAACCGATTGCTAACTGGTACTGCATTTGGTAGGCCGTTAATTGATGATTTTAAGATTGATCTTGAAGAAAGAAGGAAAATACTACCCAAAAATGTGTCATTCTGTTACGAGATAGTATAAAGAGATATGCTCTTGTTTTGGAAGTTTCCCTTGGCGTAGTTATTCATTAGTTAAAATTAGACGCGATTTCAATCATCTGCTTGATGGCAAAAGAAACTAACCTTGAGCTAAGTCGGATGTGAGTGTGGTCTCTTCCAAGCGGTGTAGCTGGTCAATCTCCTTGGTCATGAGATCCGCGATCTGCTGCAGTACTCCTCGCAGCGCCAGGAACTGTTTCCACGGCGCTTCTGATGCAAGACCTAAGGCAAGAATGTTGCATCGTAAACAATGAAGAAGTCATCATCCTCCTTGCGTTATCCCGGCATTTGCCACGGCTCATGGGAGCCTGGGGTCCGCTTTGACAACGAATCCCAAGATTTGGCGTAGGCACTAGTTTTTACGAAAGCGACTGCCATCTGACCTTTCAACCCAAAGGGTAAACTAGACCTTATTGGAATTAGTCCGGTTTCCTCACGATGTATTCCTTCACCGAAAAGCGACTGGCAAATATCAAAACTTATTGGTGCGAGCCGGGGTTCGAACCCGCGACCTCCGGAACGAAAGAAGAAGAAGTAGCAAAACAATGAAGAAGTAGCAAAGAATAAAACCTTAAAATAACAAAAAGACCCTTGCCCATTCACACTTGTAACTGTTTTGTCCTTGAGAATTGAGATCTTTTACGCTTCGGACTTTCGGCCCTAAGCGGAGCTCGGCCTTCGGCCATTACATTAAAACATTTGTGTTATTGTTCTGCGGTGATTACTGAACAAGGTAATTCTGGTGCGACTCAAAAACTTTTAATAATAGAGGTACTCACTTTGGTATAGCTGTAGGAATTGCTCACTGGCCTCGCCAGCGGCACCAACTTCGGGCAGGAAACTTGTCAGCAAGATCAGTACCTGTGATAGCAATCGTATTGAGTACATGACAATACATATTTGTGTAGCGGGCGAAGTAATTGGTATGCCAACTTAACATCGATGAGTTGTTAGTTCGATAAGCGATGGTTGCTTGGAATGGGGCTTGAACAATGAATCCAGACTAACACTTGTGGGGAATGCTGGTACTATTGCATCGGGTAAAATAAGGAGTAAATTATTTTCGTCTTACTACTACCTGACCCTCTAGCACAACTTGCCTTGTCGCGCGCGAGTCCATACTTAAAGTCGGGCCGCGATGTGTGGACTCGCGCGCGACTAGGCAAGTTGTGCTGAAAGGTCTGACCTTATTGGGAACAATACGTGAAAAGTGGCGATGATTTTCACAAATACACGTAATCTTTTGAGCAAGTCAACATTAACGCCAGTGGGGGACTTGAAACTACTCTTAGTTCATAAGACTTAACACAGAAGAGACACAAAATGACAAGGGATTTTACGAAATATGTAATTACTACATTATTACCACGTAATTAATAACCACAAAATTAAAATTTTGAAAAACCCCCGACCGCGACATAATAGAAAGATTTCCAATTTTCATGAAACATGGCTAAAAATAAGAACACTCCCAACTAACTCAGCTTTCAGACAAAAAAAAGCTAAATCTAAATCGGTTCATCCGTTCGGGAGTTACGATGCCACAGACAGACACACAGACAGACAGACAGATGTCAAACTTATAACACCCCGTCGTTTTTGCGTCGGGGGATAAAAATACCAAAGAGGATCGAGTATTATAGAGAGTTACGGTCAAAGTAAAATGTGTACACAGACTGCCATCTCTCGACACAAGGTCAGAACTTTTGAACCTCAGTTTTGACAATTTGGCCCATATTCTTAGCTTGATATGTATTACAATGTCAAATATTAATATTAGCGCCATCTAGTCGAGCATTCCCCAATGGTGTAACGCGAATCACGCGATAAACGTGAATATTCTGTCTTGTATTAGTTTATGTGTTTTTCTTTTTTACCTTTGTAGATTGTATTATGTACCTAGTTGTATAAATACTGTCTGTTATAAATTTCACAGTGTATTAGTCCGCTGTAATGCTGTGTAAATTTTTTGAATCAATAAAAAAAAAACGCCATCTAGGCCACCGTATCTTTTTTTCTCTATGGATTTGAGGTACGTTTTTTTCTTAGACTTTACCCGCATACGCAGTTACAATAGTATATTATATAACGGTAACGTTATCCATACTAATATTATAAATGCGAAAGTAACTCTGTCTGTCTGTCTGTCTGTCTGTCTGTCTGTCTGTCTGTCTGTCTGTTACGCTTTCCCGCTTAAACCACGCAACCGATTTTGATGAAATTTGGAACAGACAATCTTTAGACCCTGAGACAGAACATAGGCTACTTTTTATTTCGAAAAAAGGGATGAAGGGGTTGAAAAATAGGTTGAAAGTTTGTATGGTATTTCTTAATTTTAAAAGATAAAACCATGAAACTTTATATTTTAGCGCTTGATAAGAAATCATTAAACATATATTTAAAGTCACATACAGGTCGAACGCGATTATTACCTTTAAAATAAACATGGTGGGAAATAAACATTAACTAAAAGCGGGTAGATTATATTTATTTGTCTACCCCGAACATTTATATAAATTAATATCGGGTAGTTTTGTGTTGTTTACATCTCCGGTGACATTTTGCTGGGACGTCAGTCTTCCGCGACCACGGCCAGTGCAACCTGGCCGAAACGTTGGGAAAAAAGGTAAAAATAATGTTAATTAATCGCGTTCGACCTGTATGTGACTTTAAATCGAAACGTTGGGAAAAAAGGTAAAAATAATGTTAATTAATCGCGTTCGACCTGTATGTTGTGACTTTAAATATGTGTACAATGCGCGAGAACTTAAAGTGTTATTATATCATTAAACATCTTGATAAGGGATAGGGATAGGGATAGGGATAGCGATAGGGATAGGGATAGGGATAGCGATAGCGATAGGGATAGCGATAGGGATAGCGATAGGGAAAGCGATAGGGATAGCGATAGGGATAGCTATAGGGATAGCGATAGCGACAGCGATAGCGATAGCGATAGCGATAGCGATAGCGATAGGGATACGGATATGGGTATCGTTAGAGGGATACGGATAATTGGTCGGCGGTCTCTTACAATCAATGTGCTCTAAGACGATCGTTGTTTGCTTGCTTGAAGATTACGTTTGCGATAAGTATAAGCAAAATGTAAAAAATTGTAAGGGATAATAGAAAAAACCGGCCAAGTGCGAGTCGGGCTCGCGCACAAAGGGTTCCGTAGCAGCAAACCAAAATTACAGTTAAATCAACCTATCTCAAAAACTATAAGAGATACTTTGATCAAACCAAAAATCGTTGAAAGAGTTAATTAGCATGCATCACCTCTATTTTTTTTAGAATTTTATACCCCGTAGTTATAAAAATAGAGGGGGGGGGACATACTTTTTACGACTTTGAGAGCTGATATCTCAAAAACCGTTCACTTTAAGAAAAATGTTTTTTAGAAAACTTTATATCATTTTAAAAGACCTTTCCATTGATACCCCACACGGGTATGTACAAAAAAAAAAAATTTTCATCCCTCAGTTACATGTATGGGGGGCCCCACCCCCAATTCTTTTTTTTTTACTATTTAGTGTCATAATTTTGTAGCGGTTCATACAACACATATTCCCATCAAATTTCATCACTGTAGTACTTATAGTTTCCGAGTAAATCGGCTGTGACAGACGGACAGACGGACAGACGGACAGACGGACAGACGGACATGACGAAACTATAAGGGTTCCGTTTTTGCCATTTTGGCTACGGAACCCTAAAAAAGTACTTTTTACCAATCATAGTGTCGAAATACGGGCTATGTGGGATGTTTATAAAGGTTTCCCCAGCGTATATAGAATTACCTACGCTGTGGTCGATGTGTAATATTTCTACAATCATTGCAAGCAAAAGTATTACGTGCAATCGAAATAATCGCAGATAAATATACCTACAGAGAAACCTACGGTCCCTACGGATCCAAATGAAAATCTTAATGAATACTTTTATTACGCGGGCGAAGCCGCGGGTAAAAGCTAGTGAAGGCTATAAAAGTTGAGTACCGCGGTTAGGCCACGAAGGCTTGCCGAGTGGCCTAAGTAAGGTACGAGACTTTTATAGCCTTCATAATGTTACGATTGTATACTATACTTTTTCTACGACAGCCACATACATACGAATAATAAAATGGGTTAGTTACTTACTTCATGTAATGAATGGGAATATTTGTGTGGATCGTCGTAGCATTGAGTATTCTGTCCACAATGTTGATGGCGAGAACTTGTTGCACAATTCTTCAAAATTATCCAACAACGCCGTTTCAGAAAAAGTTGAAACATTTTTTTGCAATTTCCATGTCAAAACAATCATAACATTTTTGGTACGCTTTATCTGACTTTTCATGTAACAAATTGTCAGTCACTTTGAGCGCCCATAGCCTTGATTTCTTCGGAAGTGAATTTTTCACCAGAATCACTCATAATTACTTATGTTTTTGCACAATAACGTCGAATTAAAACAAACTACACACCACCGAAATAGTTCAAATAGTTTCGTGATAAGTTTACAAATGTCAAACATACCATAGACAAGAGAAATAGAAAATAAGCCGGTTTTCAATTACGAAAAATGTGGTTGCGTTCAAGAATATTTAAATGTCGAATGTAAAATTATTGGATAAACTTATGATTTTTACCTTTGTTTTGCAATATCTAATATGTAAAACGCATTTAAGTTTATTTTTTCATCTTGATTTAAATTATGAACCTAAATATTATATTATTTATTAAAAGTTACTTATTACTGTAAATGAAAACATACCTGATAAATGGAAGTTGTGCTTTTAAAAAAAAAATAACAGAACTCCTATATTCATATGATTACTGCTAGCAGTAATCCTATGAACCTATAGACAAATAGACTTTCTCATCGTTACTCAAATGAACTTAATTTGGATACCGCTGACAATAATCTAATTGACAGATTTAAGTGCTGGAGTAGAAAAATGTCTTTGAAAATACGATGGAAACCCTTTTCGCACATCTGTACCGCAGTTGGGTTTGCTAAGGTGGTTTTTTGGAGCGTAATATTTGAATGTTGCGGTATATCTTACGGCCTTGCTGCGCTCGTAGGAGTCGCACAGCGACTTGACCATCTGGCAGGCCGTGTCGCGCGCGATGCGCGAGCTCTGCTCGAACATGACGGGCCGCAGCCAGCTGCCGTCCTCGAGGGACAGCTGACGCATGCCGTGCGAGAGCAGCATCTAGACAAACAGACAGAAATAAGTCATTAATTAGTTGAATTAGGAACAGCAGTGCGACGACAACAACGTATAGGGTACAATCTGCAATTTTTTTTTTCAGAAAATTGCACCTTACCCACCAACGTACAAGGTGCTATCTGCTACAAGAAAAAATCGCAGATTGCGCTTTGTACGTTGTTGTCGTCGAGTGGTCCATTTCTCAAAACTGAAAGTTACAAGTTACAAGCGGAAGTCTCTTTCTAACTCGTCATACAGTGATCGGGGATTTGGATGCCACTCGGGGTGAATGACCTCAATCATTATGCTAGTATGGATATGCCGCGGGATTCCAGGGTTTATGTGGTTAGATAAAGGACAGATTTTATCATAATATTAGCTTTATATTATATACATATATTGATTGTCAATTGCTATTACGGGTCAATGTTTTAAATGTGACATATAAACATCAATGTTATTAGGTTATTACCTACTGCTGAATTATTTTTTCCTCATTAATTTTGTATCTATAGGCTTCACTTACTAAAAAATATGCGATTTATATAATAGTTCACTTTATTATCATAAAAAAAATACTAAACAACATATTATTACTTTCCAATTTAATCATCAAGCCCACTAGACTAAAATGGTAGTTTACGTAAGGAAATCCAGTAGTAACTTGGGGGAAACAACGATCATTTGTCTACTATGACTTAAAAAAATCACGCTATCACGGGCCAAACGGCGTATGCATATTACCGTTTCTAATGGACACCCCGCAGTGTGTCATCCAAATCCCCGATAACTGCATTTTAGACATTGACAACCACTTATAAACTGTAACTTGTAGCTTCGAGGAATGAGCCCCGGTTCTACACTCTAGCTAGAAGGCAAATTTGACCCACTTAACGGTTTCTGATGGGGCTGAAATTAAGCTTAGCTCTAACGTCTAGCGAGCGCAGCGTCGGGCCAACTGTATGGAAAAGACGCCGCGTCGACGTCGCTTACAATGAAATGCAACATTATGATGACAAAAAAGTGATCTGATGCCATAATCAGACAGGAGTTACTCATGGGATGTTTTTTAAAACTATGTCTATGGTTGGTAGAATTGTCTCGATGAATATTAGATTACCTGGGTGGAAAGTACAGTAAGCGATAAAAGTTTTACATAAAAATGTTCTTTTCAGGTAATGTTACCTTCTCCCTCCACCTCGCCACGTATTTGTGCGCGATGTAAGCTTCGCGGGGCGGCCGCTGCACGCTCTCCGCAGGTGGAGCCACTAGTCGTTGCCAGTCCTTGTGCGACACGTCACCAGCCAGCCACCCGGCCAAGTCCACGACCACGCTTCCGGTCGACGCGGTCAGGGCGCCGGTTGCGGCTGACGCGGATACTGTGCTGGCGGTTTCCGCCTATTAGCAGAGAAAAAAGTTTATGTAGCCTACATAGCATAATCTATCCAGAAACAGTTTTAACTAAACAAAGTTAGAAAGGAAGATATTTTTCCCCTCACTAGCTCGGAAACATGTGTTTTGTCCTTTATTACCAGCGGGTAAAAACGCATTTTATCCACTAGTGGGTAAAGTAATTTGACCTTGAATAAAGTCAAATTAACTGCTTTAAAATTGATAAATGTAGGTGAATCTAGTAATAAAGATGATTTACCACCCGTGGAACTACTGGAAGCAGTAATAAACGCATTTTTTGCGTTTTAGTTTCCTCGCTATAGTGAGGGGAAAAGTTTTGTGTTACACTCGGGTGCAAATGTATTTTACTTCTCGTGTGTTAAAAAAACTCGCAAGTTCAGGATTCTATTCTCGAACCACTCGGTTCGCTCGTGGTTCAACTATAGGATCCTTTCACTTGCTCGTTTTTCAATTCCACACTCGGCGTTAAAATACAACTTTGCCCCCTTGTATAACAAATAACTATTATATGCCCATATTAAATTCGCTGTTTTAATTCAACCATTTTGTTTTCGTGTATCCGATTGTTCTATTTCAAATTCATTTCAGATTCTATGATTAAATAGTACGTTTTTTTTATCAATCTAGTGTTTAATTGTGGCACATAGGACAACTGTAAATTGTGTCGCTTAACTTCAAAGTTGTGTAAATCCATTCAGCTTGAGGTTTGAATATGTAAAAAATATAATATGATCTGAAAGATAATCAAGGATAAGCAAATGGATTTACCCAATTTTGAAGTTAAGCGGCACAATTCACTGTTGTAATAAGTCAACTAAATATTTTCCACTAGTTGTAAATGTAAACATTGCCAAGGCACATTTCGGACACTGGCGATCAAATATATGAAAAAGGCGCGTTCCTAGCACACACTCTAAAGCTCGTGTAGGTGAACGCGTACCATACTTGTATGAGTGAGATATGACAGGTTGACTGTTCGCGTTTTTGACAGGCGGTAACTGTGAGGTAACCGAGAGGGGGTGGTAGGCGCTTTCAGCGGGGAGCGGGAGTGGCCATACTGTACGATAGTACTCTTTATTATACTGTGACCAAGGTGTCAAAAGTTCGTAGTCTCCAAGTACCTTGACCTCCTTGGGATCAGCGTGGCTGTTAGCGGACACGACTGGCGGCACCGGCGCCATGAGCTGCTGCATGTAACGCAGGCACGGCAGCGCGACCTGCTGCAGGGCGAACTGGTGCGCTGTGGAAACAAATAATATGTTATGAAATGAAATATTTATTTTTCCAAGTAGGCATATTACAATGCGCATATGAACAAATAAAGCTACGCCGGCTCTAACCCTACGCTTCAGCCTCGAGGAAATTTCAGTCCCCTCTCAGTTGGAGGGGCGTGTCCACTATGGGACCGTTAGTTTTGATATGCCACTATTTCTCAGATGTTTCAGTACATGTCTTAGTGCCTTACAAAGGAAGCTAGTTTTTTGTTTCAAATAGTATTTCCGCCTGTTGCATTGGTATTATATTGTAAGGACGGCTCCACTCATATAGGGCTCTGACTAACATCAATCAATCATACAATCTGTCTCGGAGAAATGATGAAGATGACATCACGAAAGTTCAACCATGTCAATCATGTGGACGAACAGTAGCCTAGCAACCAGCATTCCATGCCGTCTTGACTAGCGAGTGACATGAGAGAGAGTGAGAGAGGGGGGGAGATACAGAGGGAGGAAGGGAGGGAGGGAGAGGGGGAGGGAAGAGAGGGGTCGGAGAGAGAGGGGGTGGAGAGAGAGAGAGAGGTAGAGATATAGGGAGAGGGGAGGGAGGGGAGGGAGAGGGGAGAGGGAGGGAGGGAGAGGAGGAGGGAGAGGGAGAGAGAGGGAGGCACTTACAGTTGGGAGACGAAGTGTTGATGCCCGGTATGCCGGCTAGAGCCTCCGGCTTCAGGATCACGCTAGCTGCGGGCGGCAGCCCGGCCACCTCGGTGAGCTGCGGGCAACACCACACCCACAGCCGGACCACGCAGCGGAGACGCACCTCCCAGCATTCCACACCGTCTTGCACCTTCACTAGCGAGCCTAGGAGTAGCACTAGCGGACGAACCTGAAATAAGGAGCTGTGTTAGAATGTGTATTATTGGCAGATATGCCTACGTTGATTAACAGAATGCTATCTGAAATTGAAAAAAAATACCAGACAAGTAGGCACATCAATAAATATCAGTCATGAATTGATTGGTTAAACTTTTGTAGTTATAACATTGAATTATTTTATTTCTATATTTACATAAGAAACTAAGACTAAACTTAAAAGCTAGCGAATGTCTACTAAAATAGGCCCTTGAGGCATTGAACCAAGGATACTGGCGACATTTCCTCGCTGTATCTCGCCTTTGTACATAACCGTTATAATTATTCTCTGTACATGTAATTTGTTCTGTACAATAAAGTGTTTACTACTACTACTACTGATACGTTGTGCGAGGAAGTCGCCAGCTCTTCGGTCACCAGTTACCTCAACCATTGATTGGGGATACTATATTTATCCAAATATTCTTCTACACCTGGCCACACGCCGTAAATGGGGTCTTTGCAACTGTGTTTGCAAAAATGACGTCATAGTAAGACTCACAGAGTTGTTGAGATCTTGCGAGGCGGCGTGTCCCATCAGCGAAAGTGTGATTCGCTGCGACAGTAGGCTGCAGAGCGACTCTGTCGCCGGTAAGTTGTCCCGGGTTACTAGGCAGATAAGCGCGCGAACTTCTTCTTGACACTGTAAAATAGTAAAAGGGTTGGCGATAAACAGGTCAAACAGATACATAATGGATAGTACAGTGAAGTGCAAAAATACGTATCGAAATAATCGTCTCATAAATATGGTACTACGCTTTTATTACACCGGACTAAGATTCTATAGGACATATTTTTGAGTAAGATGTGTACACCCATATTTTTACACTTGACTGTACTTAAACCGAGCATTGTGTTTGCTCGACGCACAGCTAAATCTGATTTTATTGTATCTTAATTACTAGATCGACAGTTTACTGGCCATTTTATTATGTTATATCAGCTGAAGGGGCCGTCATAAGAATGTTTACAGAAGGTACAACGTATGCTTATAAACATTGATTAATTTTAGCGCTACGTCGCGAGATTCTAGGCTCCAATGGCAGTTTGAAGCAGCCAAACGAGTTTGAGAGCTGTAACGCTGTACCTGAGGGGTTCCACGATGTAAGTTGTGTTGCACCAGCTCCTGAACCAGCCCGAAGCGGCATAGGCGCGTTCGGTGCTCGGGCTGCGAGGCAAGCGCGCGCAGCAATGTCAGGCAGTGCTCGGCGCAGGCTAGCGAGCAACCGTAGCAGCCGCCGCCAGATTCTGTAAAAAAAACATTGATAAATCTTTTCATTCGTGATGATTGATAACCCGTTCTCTGGTCCATAATGTCATACAATCAAGCCTTTCTGAAGTTACAAACGCGCGTTATCTTACGCACATCAGTATATTACGTTAAGATCACAAGTGTGAATAAGCTTAGTAAATGTACTGGTAAAACTTCTACGATTAGGCTTTCGAGTAACCATAAGTGAAAATAATCTTTGGCTTCAGTTATTCAGCTTGATGAAGCACTTGCCTTTGGTAAGTTCTCCGTCGTAGTTCTGCACCAGCCCAGCGTACACCGGCAGTGTATCTCCTTTCAGTTGCTCACTTTGAGATCTATCGTAGGCGACTAGTTCTTTCCTGTAAAAATACGAAAAATGTCACTAAAATAGTTTGTGTGACGGACAAGTGATGACTTTGAACAATCGACAAGAAAATACATTAAAAGTGATATTTTTCTGAGTAGTCAGTTTATCTGCAGACCGGTAGACTACGTCGGAAACGGAAGCCTCAATTTCACTAAGGTCACGCGGCCGCGGTAGCCCTAAGGCCGACATTAGACTATCATAGAAATCACATTGACTATCATAGAATTTTTCATCACATTGAAATTAAAGGCAGGCATACAGACCTATGATCAAAGATATATGATAATGTAATATGGGCCTAAGAAGCGCTGGCTGGACGTGGACATTGTGACAGCGGACATGCAATTAAAATCTCACACCTGAGGATGCCGAAGACCGAGTAAAGCGTAGAAGACAGGCGCTAGGCCGGGAAAACCCTATGTTGAAGAAGAAGTCGGTTTACCTGCAGGCTAGCACCTTCTGTATGATCTTGGACAGGTCCTCGAAGTGGCCCTTGCTGTCGACGCAATACTTGTGCGCGAGCGTTTGTATCACGCGGTTGATCTGCGCGCCGCCGAACGAGGTGGTGGACGCGTTGCTGTTCTCGTCTCCAGGGCGACCTTCGAGGCGGTGCTCGCTTATCTTGTGGACGAGGGACTGTGGAAATTCATTATGTTATTGTCTAGCAAACATGTTTTAATCTTGAGAGAAAGGGGTTACAATGCCGATAAAAATATAACTGTATGTTACTTAACTATAACTTACATGGCGACCCTGCCAGTCAAAACAGTAGTCATGATGAGAAAAGTTTTTTTTAACCACGTTACTTGAAAATAGTTGGGGGATGACGTCATTTACCTCCAGGACGGGTTTGTTAGCGACCAGCTGCCGGTAGACACGATCAGCTTTATCCAAGAGCGCGCCAATGGTCTGAACCATCTTCTTGCATTCCTCGTCGTTCTCAATATTGTCGACGGCACAGCAGGGACGAGCGGTGAGCGTGTAGCCTATAGTGACGTCACTTACCTCCAACACAGGTTTGTTAGCGACCAGCTGCCGGTACACGCGGTCAGCTTTATCCAACAGCGCGCCAATGGTCTGAACCATCTTCTTGCGTTCCTCGTCGTTCTCGATATTGTCGACGGCACAGCAGGGACGAGCGGTGTGTGTAGTCTATAGTGACGTCACTTACCTCCAACACAGGTTTGTTAGCGACCAGCTGTCGGTACACGCGGTCAGCTTTGTCCAACAGCGCGCCAATGGTCTGAACCATCTTCTTGCGTTCCTCGTCGTTCTCGATATTGTCGACGGCACAGCAGGGACGAGCGGTGAGCGTGTAGTCGAACTTGGCGTATTTGCAGAAGCCGCACGCGTGGCAGAGGAACGGGTCTTTCTCGTCGTAGTTTATAGCGCTGTGAATAAACGACAGATTAACAAATGCCACCCGTTTCGATGTCAAGAATAGAATTTAGAGCCGGTTGCATGCAACCGTCTGTCATCGTTAAAGCGTTCGTTAAATTTTCTGCTGCGTCACGATGATGTGTCTGTCAAATGTGGTTGATGCAACTGGACCTTAGGGTGATTAAATAGACAGCTTTATTTGTGTTTCTGTGATATGCCTTTTGAACGCCAAGAACACATCGTGTGTTCTAGCAAACGCTGTCAAAGTAACTTCGACACTATTAACTTGCTTGCGCACTGTGGCTCATTTTTCGAAGCTACAAGTTACAATTTACAAGTGGTTGTCAATGTCTAATATGACAAGTTGGAAAGAGACTTCCGCTTGTAACTTATAACTTTCAGTTTTGAGAAATGGGCCCCTGAAACCTGGAATTTAATTGATGTTTGTGTTTATAAGTATGACATAAAGCGTTTAAAAGGTTAATTTTATGATCATTAATAGAGATAAGTCGATTTTGTGTTTGTTATTGTAGTGAATTTTAGAAATTCCGAGATTGTTTGGTGTGTTTCACCTAGAGTTACAAAATCTTATGACTAGGGCGACTTACCGACACTTGTGGCACTGGAATACATTCTCGCCGCAATTGGCGCAAACACCTGGGTTGGCGGGCACGGATTGCGAGCAGCGCGGGCACTGCAGCGATTCACCTATCAAAAACAAATACATTTAAAAAACTGTATCACATAGAAATAAAATTAAGAGAAGTTCAACATCGCATCACGTTACCTGTGGCCTGCTGGTTCTCATAGAAGTCAGCGTACTCCATCATAAGGTTGCATGCGACGATCGGCAGTGGGAAATCCACGCGGACCTCTGATTGGCCGGATTGGAGTTGGACACGCTTCGCCTTGTGCCACATGCCTGGGGAAATTAAATTGTATGTAGTAGAATAGTGGCTATGAATGGAGTTACATTACAACTCTTCCCTTACTTATTCCTCTATGTTTTTAACTAAACTTACCAGGTTTGTTCTTGAGTTCCTGCACCGCTTGCACAGTGCGGTTGTTGTAGTAAAAGTTGATGCTGCGCACCATCTTGCTGCGTTTGATGTCGCCGATCCGCAGACTGATGCGGCTGATCATGTGGCTGTTCACGAGTTTCACTATTTGGGTGGTCGTTGTGAATTTCGAGTCGATCTGTGGACGAGTAACCAATTAGTAAGTAGGTGTTTGAATAGCTCATTCTGCGCGTCGCGTTTGAGTGGTGTGACATTTACGACCACGTTGTATGATACGGATGGAGTGAAGGTAGACATCAGTGTATTATACGTGCGATAGGGACGGCCGATGTTTTATCGTTTATCGCGCGACCATGCTATCAGTTCTGAACGCATATCGATGGCAGCATAATGTTCGTGTTTCATACCTTAATGGTGGGCAGTTTGATGGTAGCCATGGGCACCTCAGGGTTATTACAGACGAGGCACGGCTCAGACTCCAAGTAGTAACCATCTAGCTCCACGTACGCTCCAAGAGCGGCATAAAGGGACGCATTGCCGTGCATGGATAGCAGTTGGTTTTGGCTGCGAAGCAGGTCTACAGCGCTGCCGACGTATTTCTGTAAAAATAAATAATTTGTACACTTCTCCTTGTATATACGAGTGGCAAGCCATAAGGGAGCAGTTACACTGCGTCGTTCACCTACAGGAAAGTATGAGGTTGCCAGGCAACCCACATTGTTCTCATGCGGCGAATGAGACAGTAGACAGTGTAATAGCCACTTCGTGGAGCAGAATTTATCGAAACTGCAGACCTATGACATGAAATGCACAATTTTGTTGTTTCGAGAAATTATATGCTAACTTTTTAGAAACTACTGTCGGTTCGTGATAGAAGTATAAGCATCTCTGGAACAAGACCGGTTCCATTTGTATTTCTTTAACCTTATCAGTGTGTGTTTACAACTTTAAACTTTTGGTCAGACCTGTCAATAATAATTTGTAGTCCTGAAATGCTTAATCATCGGAAACCAACTATAATAAGTAGATCGCTGTCGCGTCTGCCGCTGGAGATGGTCGAGAAGCTGCTGAATAGCTGAAGGATCTCAGGATCGTAGGCGGTAATTGCACAAAAGATATCAATGGGTCGAAGTGTATCCGTAAGAGCCCCACAGATTTAAAATAAGAGAAGACAAGGATGTCACTGTTTATAATCTACAACCGACCTCAGTGTCAATGTCCGTAGTCTTGAGCGTGAAGTAGCCCAGGAGATCAACGAACTGGGCTGCCTTGCGTCCGTATTGGGGCAGCGTGGGCCAAATGCCCCAGAGCAGGGACACTAGGGACGCTTGCTCGGCTGGCGGCGAGTTGCTGTACAATAACATAAATACATTAGAAGAATACGTACATACATGGTGGGATCGAGTAATCAGATATGTTATAACCATACATACATCACTGAAGTCTTAATAAGCAAAAACGTTATACGACTTTGAAATAAAAAATCTTCTTTTCGTGTTATACCAGTGAGGTTCCGGCTGTAAAGCAAAAATTATGCTCATTCACACTAACAAAACTGTAAAATGTTGAACCAGGACAACATAGGCGCCAGTACGTTATTAAATGTTTGTGTTGAGTTTTTTTTTGTCAATCTAATCCGTATTATTACAACGGATAATAGCAGAATGAACTCATATTTTTATAGGAAATCTACATTATAAGGCGGTTTTCCACACTCAATCGATATTGGACTCAAGTTTATTACTCACTTGTAGATGGCTAGAAGCAGGGCGTGAGCTTGCCAACGAACGGCTGTAGAGTTGGTTTCCAGTAGGAAGGCCTTCACGAACATCTTCAGTTCTTCTTGAGACACCTGTATCATAACATTTTATTAATCAGGTCAGTTTAACAGTTTTGAATGATTCACGGTTATTTTCATTAGACTTATATTGACTGGAATATATGTAGTCCGTGTTTATCTTTTTGATTTTTGTCGAGCTCCCGATATGAACATCATGATCAGTTTTCCGTGATCATGATGCATGCAACTGCGTCGAAATATCGGGAGCTCGAAAAAAATCAAAAGGTAATCACGGTTTATATTCCGGTCAATACAGGTCAGTTCAAAACTACCTAACACGTCTAGGGAATCATCATACTACAAATTCTTGCTTCAGTTAAAATAAACTATGTTAACCTTACGCCACCTTACCTTAGGTCTTTATGGGTTTTCGATCCTACATATTTTGATCAACTACAAGTTTATGATCGTGTAATCAAATTCGCAATTTTTTTTTCCGTACAACCAACATATATAACTCCATTTATAAAGTCTAAGAAAAAAAAGCTCAGCTCGTAAGTGCAGCAAACGTAGCTCAGCACCATACAGAAAAAGATCCGGTGGCCTAGATGCAAGAATATTATATACCATGGATATTGCGTGCCGAACATTACGTTGAAGCCAGAAAATTTGACCTTGAATTACGTCACGCCGGTCTTGCATCTCTTTCTTTAGGGTGTCCATGATTAAGCATACATTAGGGATATCCCGCGGAATTTGACGTATTACGTTTATACGACTGATTAATTTTGTAACTTATTAAATTCAAATCCGATCAATCGTTTTATCACGAAAGTGAACATCCATCCTCACAAACTCAAAAAGTAAGGTACATTAGGGCAATTCCGAAAGTCGTCTAATTAGGAAAGTCGCATAGAAATCACCATTATTTCCGTCATATCAAGATTCCCCTTTCGGAATTATCTGAACATTTCTGTCATTCGGAATTACTCTAATGCACCTTACTAATTTGTCAACCGCCAATAAGGTCCATTTCTATACCACTCTGCAGTTACTTTGCCTTACGCCACAAAATACGGTACAGTTTTTACCAGTGGTAAACTACTGGGATTTTTTTTTCAGAACCGTTCCAGAATAAGAGCGTGGTGAGTGTTGCAACACGAGGCTTAAAATATAACTTTTCTTTTACTGACACCTGTATTTATTAAAAAATGTTTCAGTCACTTTAAACTATCACAATAATATTTTGGTAGTAACTACTGGGAAAACTAATCCCAGTAGCTATCAACCCCGGTGTGGTAATTAACAATGTGGGGAAAATCCCAGTAGTTAGGACAGGTAAAAACTTGGTGGTAACTAGTGGGAATAGCCACAAAAATATAAGGAAGTATTTGTCAATGGGGAAATAATGAAATACTAGGACGTTTTAAAACAGTATCTTTATTTTTAAGCGCCGCCCCAAATCTCAAGGAAGGTGGTTCTCAATTCGTACGTATTTCAATTCTCTTCGCATGTATATATATATATATGTATCTCAATTTAATGTTTATGCCACGATATCTCCGTCGTTACTGGACCGATTTTTAAAATTTCTTTCTGTGTCATAATCTTCAGGCTTAAAGTGCAAATCTGCAAATTGTTGAACGCTCTGAAACATTTCCTTTTATCGGTACAATCGACAGCCAACGCTGCCTCCTTCCTTCATCTTTTGGAACACTGAAAAGTTTAATATTATTCATGTTAATTGTAAAGACATAAACAATAAAGTTGGTATTATTATACTGTGATATGAACTATGAACATAGAAACCGTACCAAGTTGATAGATTTAGCTCCATTCAATAAGAGTAAATACCATGCAAGAAAAAAGATTGGTCACCCTAGTCGTAAAACCACACATAGCATTATTTTTCTTTAAAGGTCATATTTATCGTTCTAAACCTATTCGTGGGAATTTTGATATAATTTGAGACAATGAAAACAATATAATGATAAGAACTAACCAAGATTACAAGCAAAATAGCAGAAAATTTATTGCCAGCGAGGTTTATGAACATTTTGGTAAAATAAGTACTTACTTGTGAAATTTTACGTCGGATTTCGGTTTCCATTTACTTCCACAATGGTTCACTATGCAATACATAGCGCAGAACTTAAGTAAATCGTCGAAAAACGTTTATTTCGCAAAATAAATATCTGAATCGGTGAATGACTTTTGACAATTCTGACATATCGGGCATATTTTTTTATTATTAGTGTTCCCATAGTACGCAGGAGGCAAATACCGGAGAAATAAGGTTTTTGATTGAGTTTTTTTTCGTATAATACAAAGAAAAGTAAGTCAATTTGATTGAAGAATGTTTTATACGTTTTTTTTAGTAACTAATCTGGCAATACATCACAGTGTCGGAAAGAGATAGAACATAGGAGTAAAGGTGAATGAACCTGGCTTCAACTCATTGGTCGGCACGCAAAATCCATGGTATATAATATTCTTGCCTAGATGGCGTTATACCTTTGGGGGACGCTCAGCTAGATGGCGCTAATATTAATATTTGACATTTGACACATAGCAAGCTAAGAATATGGGCCAAATTGTCGAAAATGAGGTTTAAAAGTTTTAAGCCTGTGTCAAGAGATGGCAGTCTATGCACTGTGATTACACATTTTACTTCGACAGTAGCTCTATAATACTCGATCCTCTGTGGTACAACCAGGGGCATCTCACTCCGCAATTTTATCGCCCGCTACAAGTACATGTCAGCGGCCGCGAGTTCGCGGCCCATTCATTGGCGACGACCTTCGCGCGGCGCAATAAAATTCAATGTTGGCTGCTCGCGTGCGGTCCGTTTGTTAATGTAGGTAAGAATTTAGAATGTCGGCATTTTGTGAACATCAAAGGAGTGAGTCTTCTGTACTTGTACTATTATATATTCTGTGGTACAACATACCTGTTTCAATATTTGTTGTACAAGCACCGGCACGCGATGTTCCTGGAACTTGGAGCCGTCGGAGACGAACGCGTCGCTGTCGGCGCTGCGCTCGCGCTCTTGCCATTCGGAGGTCGAAGCTGATGCTGATGGGGCCTGAAAATATGTTACAGTGTTAAAATAGCTGCCCTACTCGATGACTGTAGTTTTTTTAAAGCGAGTGTGTCATTTAAGCATGTTATTTTCTGTTTTGTTTGTAATCTAGTTAGATTAAGTATGTAGTTACTTAGTGATACAATACAATGTGATGATAGCGCGAACCACCTATGCGACTGATGAGATGACGTCCGATAGCGATGTATGGAAGAAAAAGACATGCTGTGCCGACCCCAACTAATAGGGATAAGGGCAAGCGAATGATGAGTGTGAACCACCTAATAACTCCTAGTATTACTACAATGTTACTATTGGTGGGAACTTGTAATTGGCTTTTTGTAACCTAATTAAGTTAACCTTGCTGTATTAATAGGTGTTGGTTCGCCGAACAATAATAAATAAATATGATATTGATATATCATGTAGGTTTCTGGAAGGTCTGGCTGTGATTTCCCAAACCAGAGCTAATAACAGCAATAAATTATAATAGGACCATCCTAATATTGCCACAAAATTACATACTTGGCGAATGGCACAGGAAGTAGCGAGGAAAGTAGGTAAAGGCGTAGTGTGGGCACGCGGCTCGTCAGTTGGTCATGACTCATGACATTCGGCCCCTATATTGGCACGACTGGCGATGATACCGTGCAGTGTGTGGCCAGAGAGGACTAAGCGTAGAGCACAACGTGGCAAGCGTACAACATCCAAAGTTGACCCCGAGCACCTCATGGTACTTGTCACCCTTCCTCGTACCACAATATAATATACAAGGGACTGAAGTAGAAGGTTCACCTTTTCCTTGGTGTCGGTGAGCGCGGCTTGCAGCAGCTGCAGCACGGTGGGCGCGACATGGGGGTGGACGCGACGCGCGCAGCGCACGAGCCACGCGAGCGCTTCCCTACGCTCCGTGGCGCAGGTGTGCTGCCAGTTGCCGGTGCGAGCGCTGACAATCTCTGCGCAAGCCTGGAAGATATAATAACGTTAGTGTGTGTGAACTGAGTGGAATAACGGCTCAGCCACGACATTGGGCTAAGCGCGGCAGCGGTGAGCGGCGGCCATACATTGGAGCGAGACACAGCGATGGGACTTTTCATTCGCACGTATGGCTGCCGCTCACCGCTGTCGCGCTTAGACCAATGTCGTGGCTGGGTCGTAAGGCGTTTATGTAAAAACTCAATATAACGGCGCTACTGGACGCTCGTCACTGAATACGCACTCATCGCATGATTAGAAAAAGCGTATGAGGGTGTTCCGAATCGATTTTACCGCCAGGCGGCGATTCTGAGGATATGTTAAATCGACATTTCGAGGGTTTACTGGTGAAACCCGACAAGTTGAGCAAACTGGTTTTTGAAATCCGAACTATGTGCAATTAGGCGTTTGCAGTGGAGACCTTAGGGCCTTGGTGTCAGGATGCGCGAACTTTGTTCAAGGATTTGAAGAAAAGGCTCCTTGACACCACCAGGGATCCTGGGGCTGGTTCATTCCTGGGGCAGAGGATTGGCATTGCCATCCAGCGGGGAAATGTGGCCAGCATTATGGGTACTCTTCCGCAGGGATCAGTTTTGGGAGATTTTATTTGATAGTTTAGTTTGTAAGGGACATTTTAGATGTTAAGGCTGATATATGTATGTGTGTTTATGTTTAATTTAATGTGTAATTACTAATTAATATTTTTGTGTAAATTTACTGAAATCAATGATTGATTTCCACAATGTTCTTATTTCAAGGACAAATTATCTCGATTTATCGGGTTTCACCAGTAAACCCTCGATTTATTTAATTGCTGGATTTTGCGGTTTGCTTTCAGAAAGACGTGGCGCCTCACTATCACCGCCTGGTGAAAAAACGATTCAGAAACCCCTTATTAAACGAGACCCTGTAATAAAGTTCATATAACTTACCTTCAGGTGGTCCATGAGTTGTACAAGCCGGTCGTAGGCCGGGTCGGTCTGTAGCAGCGCTTTAGCAGCGTTCAGATGCGTGTCAAGCGCGTGCACGTCGCGTGTATGGCGGTAACGGTCTCGGGTACCGCATAGTAGCAAGAGGAGTTTGCGGACTTGTTTCCTGCAAATAAATACATATGTTAGCTACGAATGTAACTTTACAATCCACAAATTGTTCGCGGTGATAAGTGCTATCTAATACGTTTCTGATAGTCTCAGATGTACCAAAACCAAAAGATTATAATATGTTTCATACAAAACACTAAGGGCCGGTTGCATTTGATGCCCTCTGTCACCGTTAAAGCGTTCGTTAAATTTTATTGTATGGGAAATTCCATAGACTGCTGCGTGACGATGATGTGTCTGTCAAATGTGGTTGAGGCAACTGGCCCTAACCAATATTTAGTATGAGTCACAAAACAAAAGAAGGTCATCTAGGATAAGATGACAATAGTATTCTGTTATCTGTTATCACGAATGTAGGGCTGGCATAAGAGATTTTTTCAATTTATGCACTGTCCAACGCGGCCTCTTGTATCGCCGCCCAGTCAAAACACTAACGGCTCAGCCACGACATTGGTCTAAGCGCGACAGCGGTGAGCGGCGGCTATACATTGGAGCGAGACACAGCGATGGGACCTTTCATTCGCACGTATGGCTGCCGCTCACCGCTGTCGCGCTTAGACCAATGTCGTGGCTGGGTCGTAAGCACCTCCAGGCATGCAATTATGGTCGCCCGATAAATGATAAAACATCAAGCCGTCCCTATCGCACTATTTGAGGGACGGCCCTATATGTTTTATCATTTATCGCGCGACCATGATTGCCCTGCAGGTCGTAATGGCTCCTGGGATGTAAGTGATTTTTTTAAGTGAAGATAGTTGAAGGGATGGAGAGTGACATACGCTACTTTTTGTCTCTTTCTAACGCGAGCGATTTCGGCTGTACGTTGTCTGGCTGGCTATATGTCAGTCATTCAGTCAGTTTCTCCTTTTATATAACGAGGGTTTACTGGTGAAATCCGATAACTTGAGCAAACTTTTTTTTTTAATTCGAACTATGTGCAATTACCACAAATCATCTCGATTTATCGGGTTTCACCAGTAAACTCTCGATGGTTAGATTATTTATTTACCTGAGCGGAGTCTGCTGGTTCATCATGTACTCGCAGAGCAGAGTGCGCCAACGCGAGTCGAAGTGCACTGGTTCGCAGTGCTTGTGGATCTGGCACGGCAGGCGGAGCGCCATCTCCATCAGCAGTTGCGGGTAGTTGTCGAACACGTCTAGCGCGTGACCTGTTCAAATAGCATTGTATAAGCACAGTATAATAAAGAGTACTATCGTACAGTATGGCCACTCCCGCTCCCCGCTGAAAGTGCCGGCCACCCCTCTCGGTTACCACACAGTTACCGCCTGTCAAAAACACGAACAGTCGACCTGTCATATTTCACTCATACAAGCATAGTACGCGTTCACCTACACGAGCTAAGACTGTGCGCTAGAATGCGCCTCTTTCAATATATTTGATCGCCAGTGTCCGAGGTGTGGTATAAGTATTGTTTACATTGCAGCATAACTTCCCTAGCAACCTTGCTTTCTTGATAAGTTAACACATATGTGCCCAACACTTAATTTTTTTTCCTATTTTTTGAGGTGACAACCTCATTACCCTACTTATTTTAATGAGTAGTAGCGTGGTTTCAGCAGTGGGTCGAAAACGACCCTATGGGCATATCATGAACAAGACTTACTTTTAACATATTCCTTGACGAAGAATGGCTGCATGTCGGGCAGCGGGTGCGGTGCTTGCGGCTTCAACAGTTGCGCTGTAGGCGTCGTTGAACCAGCATCTATGGAACGAAGAAAGAGTTACATTTTATGTGGAAACATAAATATAGTTCAAAACTTAGTGGACCCATCAACGGGGCGTCTAGCACGGTATTCCTGGTAATGAACGTAAGGCACTGGTCCCACCGCGAGCTAGTAAACTATGAGCTATCGGCTATAAAAACGAACAAAAGATAAGCACTACCGTGCAAATAAAAGAGACACAGCGATGATGATAGCTCACCGCTGGGCGAGTAACTATAAACATCGCCGTGTCTCATTTATTTACACGGGAGTGCTTATCTTTTGTTCGTTTTTATAGCCGATAGCTCATAGCTTACTAGCTCGCGGTGGTACCAGTGCATAATAGTAACCAAACGCATGGGAACAACATCCGTACAAGTTGTTCAAGACAATTTCGAGCTTCGTCGCTGTGCAACACGCCCCATCGTACGCTCCATTAAACTCTTTTTACTGAAGACCACCACTCACTAGCATCTTCTGAGCTTTAAAGTGTAAAGAGCGCTATGGCTTTACAGGGTTGCAACATTGGCTGGTCCATAGAAGCCGATTCCCACTGGCTCGCCTAAAATTGATTACTTACTAAAATCGCCGTCAATAGAAATTGTCAACAATGTAAACAAATTTTATTATTTCAAAAGTTGAGGATCATAATGTGATATGAATTGATAATAACACATCGATTTAGCCAGTATCTGATGCGTTAGGATGTAAATTAAAGACATTTTGACTACAAGGTTTCTTTACATTGTTCACAAATTCTATTGACGGCGACTTTAGTAAAGTACCTAAGGTTAAGGTAGGTTTCTTTTTGCTCAGTGTTGACTAGCAGACATTTTCACCAGCCGCAATTGCAAGGTTGCATCAATCAGCAGCCATGGAGTTGAATAGACTAACGCTCGGGAGACGCTAGTGGGATGGCTCCAAGAAATAACCTATGCATTATGACCTGCCGTCCATAAATGCGAAGTTATGGTATACAATCGCAATTTGTTTTCTTATTAACAAGGTTCAAGAAACTATAATAAAACACCCTTATACACTTGACTTAGACCGAGATAAGCCATAGTTAATTATTGGTTACTTTAAAATGGATCTAAAGAACATAATATAGGTATATAGCGATTTTTTTCACATCGTATTCTGTCCCCGGTTACTTGAATAATTCATAGACAATATATAATTTGAAAAATCCACGTAACTTCGCATTAGTGGACAGTAGGCCAGTTTCACCTAAATCTACAAACATATTAATAAAGTCGCATGGCATGTGGCAAATAAACGACACCAAAAGCGGACCATGCGGCGCCTGAACTGAGGATCGGACGGTTTTTACGAACGATATCTAACAGTTAACGAATATATTTCGGAATATGATGACATGTGAAAAATTAAAACGTGAGAGTATACAAAAGTTCGTAGAAACAGATGGCAATATCGACTTGAATAAAAACCCTTTAAACAATATCGGAAGAAATCAAGTAAAACAAGATGATAAATAAAGAAGGGAAACCTCGATCTAACAATGAAAGAGTAGTGTGCAAAACTATAGGACGAGGCGTGCGACGTGTCAAATACAAAACTTCAAGCCACCTTAAGCCACTGGTCCCACCGCGAGCTAGTAAGCTATGAGCTATCGGCTATAAAAACGAACAAAAGATAAGCACTCCCGTGCAAATAAAAGGGACTCTGCGATATTGATAGCTCACCGCTGGGCGAGTAACTAGAAACATCGCCGTGTCTGTCATATATAGCCGATAGCTCATAGTTTACTAGCTCGCGGTGGGACCAGTGCTTAACCACTGGTCCCACCGGAAGCGAGTAAGCGATGAGCTATCGGCGTTAGAAACGAACAAAAGATAGTCGCTCTCGTGTAAATATAACCTAACCACAAAATTAAAATTTTGAGAAAACCCCCGACCGCGACATAGTAGACCGATTTTCATGAAACATGGCTAAGAACACTCCTGATTTACTCAGCTTTAAGACAAAAAAAAACTAAATCCAAATCGATTCATCCGTTCGGGACTTCCGGGAGCTACGATGCCACAGACAGACAGACAGACAGACAGACACACACACACACACACAGACAGACACGTCAAACTTATAACACCCCGTCGTTTTTGCGTCGGGGGTTAAAAAGAGACGCGTTCGTCGCTGAGCGTTGAACTATAAATAGATCGCTCTCTCTTTTATTTACACGGGAGCGACTATCTTTCGTTCGTTTCTATCAACGATAGCTCATCGCTTACCCGCTTTTGGTGAGACCAGTACCTTAGTAGAGGACCAAAGACAGTTCCAAGCGTGTTTTCCGTGCTCCCCTTGACAAAAGTATGACGCTGGACACAGCACGCTCCGTCTAAGGCACTGGTCCCACCGCGAGCTAGAAGCTATGAGCTATCGGCTATAAAAACGAACAAAAGATAAGCACTCCCGTGCAAATAATACATACACGGCGATATTAATAGCTCACCGCTGGGCGAGTAACTATAAACATCGCCGTGTCTCTTTTATTTACACGAGAGTGATTATCTTTTGTTCGTTTTTATAGCCGATAGCTCATAGTTTACTAGCTCGCGGTGGGACCAGTGCCTAAACACGGGATTACACCAGTCTGCGGCATGATCAGTACACGCTTGTGACGCACAGTCTCACACTGGTGTAATCCCCGCTGAAGTACACACACAGACAAGGCATACGACTAATTCACAATTCGAACAGTCACCTAAGGCCTGCCCGGCTAGTTGCGCGAGCGCCGGGAAATGCAGGCGTTGCAAATCCTCGGCCGGCCGACCTGCTGGTCAATCAAGCGAGCGTTACACACGTATTGTACGGGTCGCATGCGGGGTACGGCGCATTTTCATTGAGTTATATATAACCTAATCACAAAATAAAATTTTTATAAACACCCCCGACCGCGACATAGTAGACCGATTTTCACGAAACATGGCTAAAAAACACTCCCGATTAACTCAGCTTGCAGACAAAAAAAAACTAAATCTAAATCGGTTCATCCGTTCGGGAGCTACGATGCCACAGACAGACACACACACACACACACACACACACACACACACACACACACACACGTCGTTTTTGCGTCGGGGGTTAAAAACCACAGATAAATGAAGGATGGAGATCAGGACATGCCGTGAGATTTGTATTAAATACGCCTGCTGAAAGTTCTTGAAACCAAACACTTGTAGATGAAAGCTCCTATTGCGCAATATACGCGCATCATTTCCATGTCTCTGTACAACTAGGGAGTCATGTCATCGCGCACGCTGTCAACGACAACTGTATCAATGAGCGAACAACTGCGACACGTCGTCACGTAAGGCCGTTTTCACATTATCCGATCCGATATCGGATGTGGGAAGGATTTCAATAGAAAAAATCCAAGATGGCGCCTGTAATGTATGGGATATCGGTCAGACATCCGATATCGTTTCGGATAATGTGAAAATGCACTGATATATAACAAGATCTTGTCTTTCCATACACAGGATGTACCAATATTTCATCAATGAAAATGCGCCTTTCGTGGAAGGGAGAAACGGCATTCTACGGGTTTCCTCATAGTAGGTACTTATCTCTCAGCGTTGTGGCGTAACAAAAACAAAGTATTAGCAAGAACGATTTCGTCACTACTTTTAAAAAATCTCGTATCTCACGCTGTTCCTCAAAGTTAAAACGCAGTAAGTCTATATGCATTTCATACATACTTACTACAATTTTCTTTTCATTGACAGAAGAAGATACAAGTTTTTTTAAAAGTAGTGACGATTTAATACTGGACTGACAAAGCCCATACAAAAAAGCGTACCCCTGAAAATTAAAACTTAAAACTAGATGCCGCTGTTCCTCATCAATCATATTTTCCCCAAATATTTTTTCGTCTTTATTTTTTATAAGAACAAATGACATATTTCTTTATTTTAAAATCATGGTATCACGTCAATACACATTTGGAAAAAAAAAATTGTAGGCATCATCAGTAGTTATTATAGTATTTAATAGGTGGCGCTAAAAAATCGAGGTACGATTCTTAGTATGAAGTATGTAAATCCTATATTAAATAATCCTTAAGTACATGTCCGTCAAATATCAATATTAATACAAGTGCGCCGTGTGAAGCGTCTCGTGCATACGCTGCCGTGATTGGTCAATTCGTTTTCAAGCTATACGACTAAGCCCTATGCGCATGTTACAAACTGCGCATGTTACTGCAAAGCTAGGAAAATTGTGTACAGAATATTTAGTTCAAGGAGATCAAATTTAAAGGTGCTGAGCGTGTTGTTCAATAATGTAGCTTCCAAAGTACCTGCCTACATTTTACTTATTTAAAAAAAAATACATGACTTATAATGTAATTTATTTTTTCAGATTGTTATTTACGATATAGTAATATGTATTTCTATATTAAAATATTAAAGTCCGATTTGCTTTTCAATTCAAATCACTAGTTCTGCCAAATACAAATAAGCGATCAGTCGTACAATCAATACCTGTCAATCCTGCCCATATCCAATGATTACACCGGTATTGACATGTCGAAAATATACTTACTAGCAGCTTAATTTTCCCATGCCATTCTTTAGCAGTGCTTAGATCCATATCGATACGAGGGCAAGGATGATGTTCCTAATGCAACAAACACTCAGACGTCTGCGCTTGGATGTACACTTACTGGCAGTCTTATCCTTCCAGTACGGCAGTAACGCAGCCAACACCAATGTTTTGCAGCAATGAGGCTGTCTACTGTTAATATTACAACATTGACAACTTGTAAGTCGGTTACACGACTGAGCCTTGGATTAGACTTATATTCTTGCACGACAATCAACACCCTGGGGTATTGCAGCTAATATTCGATATATTACAAGATTGACAACTTGTATCATAGGTCGGTATGTGGTGAACTTAGTCCATTAGGTCAACTTACTGGCAGTCTTGTCCTTCCAGTAGGGCAGCAGAGCGGCCAGTACCCGGTAGCAGTGTAGCGGTGCGCCGGCGCGGATGAGCGCAGCGGCGGCGAGGCGGGACACGTGCGCGGCGCATGCGGCGCCGGAACCCTCGCGCGCTGTCGTGCTGCCCGAGGACGTGGATTTCCAACGAGCCATGAGGACACCTGATGGAAAAATAAACAGTCATATAACATGTTTAATACAAGGAATACGAAAGATTTTAGCCACACATTTTCGAGGTATAAAACAGGAAAAAACGTTATATAGGCGATGGAATCAGGGTCAACAACAGCAGCACAGTATAATAAAGAGTACTATCGTACAGTATGGCCACTCCCGCTCCCCGCTGAAAGTGCCGCCCACCCCCTCTCGGTTACCTTCAATTACCGCCTGTCAAAAACGCGAACATATTTGCGTCATATTTCACTCATACAAGCGTAGTACGCGTTCCTACACGAGCTTAGACTGTGTGCTAGGAACGCGCCTCTTTCATATATTTAATCGCCAGTGTCCGAGGTGTGACAGCAGTGACAGAAATCGTCGGAGGATCTACCTTGTGACTCGCCTATAGGCGTAATCCCATTGTTTTCTCTATTGTGTCTGGAGTAATGTCCAGCAAGGTGTTAAATCTTGATGAAATGGGGACGTCATTGCGGGCGCGTCCTCGTCAGCACCCATGTCCAGTTCGGACACTAGCAGGATGTTCCGTTCTTAACGTTTAGTTTTACATACATAATAATTCATATTCCGCGCGCTTCCAACCATTTATCGATGCACTGCCAAACCGTACTTCGCAGGGATGCGAATTTTGAAATTCTAACCAATGAGGATCGCCTAAACTGTACTTGGGCGCATGCGCGTGGATACCGTCTGCAGCGCCTCTGTCGGCGACGGAGAGAACCACCGCGACGCCGCGAGCGGGTGCCATCGATCGCCATTTATAAAATCGAAATCTTATGTTTTAATCGTTCAATCTCCAAATTTGTGTGTTTATATTGTGCGTGACAAGGCCTGAGACTGTTTATCGTACCACCGGCCGGTGTGTGAAGGAGAAGGGGTGAACGTGAAAGAACCAACCACGCTGAGGAGCCATATTGCAACTGAAGGTTAGTCCAGTGCATGATATCCTTGTTGGCCAGGTTTCTCAATTAGTATCGTTTGTTACCGGCGAGTATACATATTGATGCTCGATCCAGACAGTTACAAATTGGCATTGCAACATATTTTCGAAAACCGCGTTATTTGTAAGGTCCGACCGAGAACGATATTTTTGTCTCGGCCGAGAACGAGACCGAGACCGAGATTCAATTTGGTTCTCGGCCGAGACCGAGACCGAGAATTTGTAAAACAGTAAAAAATATGCCATTTTCACAAAAAAATGTTTTCATAATCGAAATTCGCCTATTAACCAGGAAACTAAGAGTATGTTGGGTCCTGCTTATTTAGTGTTTGGTTCCGCAACTACCCAAACCTACCCGCACTCCTTACCTATTTACCGTAGCAAAATAGACTACGTCAGTGACAAAAACAACTATACGGCTCGCCTGGTGGTAAGCAGTCGCCATAGCCTATAGAGGCATGCAATTTCAGAGGTTTTACACGCACGTTTAATACCCTGATTTTTTGTGACTTTTTGCAAGAAATCATAAAACAGGTTGTCGAATCGTGTTTTCTACGGGTAGTTTCCACACACATCAAAGTTGTCGTAAATTGTTTGTTTTTGGCTTAAAATACCGATAACGACCCTACCAAAATCACTAAAATCGGGATACCAAACGGGCGATGTAACAAACTGAAAGCTAAAAACCGCAGTCTCGGTTTTGCCGAGAATCTCGGCCCATTTTGGCCGAGAACCGAGACCGAGATCTCGGCCCGATTTTCGGCCGAGAATGCCGAGACCGAGACCGAGACCGAGATCTCGGTCGGACCTTAGTTATTTGTAACATCTTTTTTGGTGCCGAAACCAGGGAACGCCCTTTCATCCTCATTCACAATCGTCCAACCAACTACCAATTTTACTTCGTAATATTTCTTCCGTTGTCGTTAATCCTCGTTTAATATCCTTTTCTCAAACATGGTATGAAATATTGATGTTATGTGCCTTATAATTGGCAGCGAAGTATGACGTTGCAGGTGCGGCTAGGACGATTGATAGATAATGGAATTTCGTACAAACCTTGCAGGCCAAGGCCGGCAAAGTCTTCTTTTTTATTTAATTTCCAAACACAGATAATTGTAACATAACATCCAGGTAACCATAACAGCCAATTAAAAAAAAAACTATAAGGGGCTTTATAGACGTGCCGACTGCAACTGGTACGGGCCCTAGACAATATTTGATTTTGGGTGCGTTTTCATACAAAAAAATTTTGTTTCGTTTTTTTTTTAATTTTTTTTTAACTTTTTGTTTTTTTATAAGCGTATACGGGGCATCAAAGGGGATCGAAAATTCGATTATTTTTGCGCTACGACGCACCGTTTAGGAGACACAGCCATCCAAAGTTACTATTTTCAGTAGACTTTATTTATTTCATACCATGTTTGAGAAAAGCACTATACATACCTCGGCGGGAAATGGGGTTGCCCGCCTCAGACCTATCCGGCCTCGCTTCGCTCGGCTGTCTATATGTCTTCGGCTGGCAACCCCCTTTGTCCCGGCCTCTGTAGTAATGTACTATTTCTACCGTGTAAACTGAAGGTTAGTCCAGTGCATGATATCCTTGTTGGCCAGGTTTCTCAATTAGTATCGTTTGTTCCCGGCGAGTATACATATTTATGCTCGATCCAGACAGTTACGAATTGGCATTGCATCATATTTTCGAAAACCGCGTCAATTTGTAACACAGGAGCCGATCGAGCACTATACGATTATGCTGACACAGTGGAACCGGCTGCAATAAGCGCTGGTAGTCTAGCGGTAAGTACGTGCGACTTTCGTTCCGAAGGTCGCGGGTTCGAACCCCGGCTCGCACCAATGAATTTTTCGGAATTTATGTGCGAAATGTCATTTGATATTTGCCAGTCGCTTTTCGGTGAAGGAAAACATCGTGAGGAAACCGGACTAATTCCAATAAGGTCTAGTTTACCTTTCGTGTTGGAAGTTGGAAGGTCAGATGGCAGTTGCTTTCGTAAACTTGTGCCTACGCCAAATCTTGGGATTAGTTGTCAGAGCGGATCCCAGGCTCCCATGAGCCATAGCAAATGCCGGGATAACGCAAGGAGGATGAGTGGAACCGGCTGCAGTAGCTACAGGGAGCGGTGTAGTCCAACTACAAGACAACACTCACTGAGTAGCCGCATGACGACCAGCTGCAGCTCGCGGCGGTTGGTCCGCTCGTGGACGGGCGGCGTCGTGGCGGGCGCGTCCTCGTCCGCGCCCATGTCCAGTTCCGACACTAGCAGGTCTAGGAGGCGTTCTAGGACTGCGCGGTCCGCTTCGACAGTGGAATCTAGGTCGCCGGCCAGCATTAGGACCACCTAAAACGAAATATACTTTTAATTTTCATTTTAGTGGTGTGTAAATGGCGTATAATTGCCACATGTTATTCTCGACACATCGTCACTACTTTGAAAAAAAACTTGTATCTTATTTTATCAATGAAAATAAAAATGTAGTAATTATGTACGGAGTGCATATGAAGTTACTGCGTTTTAACTTTGAGGAGCTGTGAGTACGAGATTTTTTCAAAGTAATGACGATAGGTTCGTCCTCGCTTAGGCACTGGTCCCACCGTGAGCCAGTAAGCTATGAGCTATCTGCTATAAAAAAGAACAAAAGATAAGCACTCCCGTGCAAATAAAAGAGACACGGCGATTTTGATAGCTCACCGCTGGGCGAGTAACTATAAACATCGCCGTGTCTCTTTTATTTACATGAGAGTGATTATCCTTTGTTCGTTTTTATAGCCGATAGCTCATAGCTTACTAGCTCGCGGTGGGACCAGTCCCTTATGCTTGGCCCGAAATTTCCTCGGACAAAATGGGTTGCTTTATAAACTAGTTGTATGTGTGTGTGAGTGAGATGTGTCATGTCCTCACCTGCACGAACGGTATGGCCCGCACGCCGGGTAGCGTTCGCAGCGTCGGCAGCGCGTCCAAAGCGGCGGAGAGTAGGGACAACCGCAGCGCGTGCAATTTTCGCGTCTCTGTTTCCAGTTCAGCTGTGCGCGATGTGGACGCGCCGGGTTGGGACATGGAGGTCGAGGCACCAGCTAAAACAGAACAAAAGGGTTAGACAGATTGCACATTTAAAATTGGAATTATGATGAACTGCAAACGGTGCACTACCTATTATACTTCTCTATTTTAACTTTTTGCGCATCTGTCATTGACGAGTGAGTTTCTACGATTGAATAAGTTGCTCTATCTAGATGTTCCGTACTAAATAGTGATTGTATTTTTACACAAATAATGAGATTCCCAAAATGTCCTAGGTTGATTATATGAAACTATCCTTTTTTGTTACCGAAAATGTATAGATCTGGTAACAAAAAAGGAAGGTTTCATACAAACTACATAGGACATTTTGGGAAACCTAGTGGATCTTCCTCAGCATCATGGACTCTATCAGCCTACCATTTTTTATCAAAATCGGAGATGATCCAAATGTACAAACTTAACGGGAATTGCTCATACTTTATTAAGACGGTAACAATGTAACTATTTATTAAATAACTGAATGATAAGTACAATGAACTATTACATGATTTAAAAGGTCGCGGCATACATTACCACTACGTGACGTGAAATATGATTAAACACTCTTGTATTAGTGTCAAGCCATGAAGCATGTTACGTATGATCGTTAGGCATCAACTGATCACACAGACTAGACACTACATCCGTGTGCTATGGCATGTAAAGCGTGACATGACTAGTATGACGGTAGTACTAACACCAAGCTTAACTGACCTTTTTAAACCTTAACACATTGCAATCAGGTAGGCAAGCATGGTAGCTCGATAAACGATAAAACGTCAGACCGTCCTTTTCGCATTATTTGTAAGTGCAAAAAAGACGGCTTGACGTTTTATCGTTTATCCCGCGACCATGCTATCGGTGCAAGTAGAAATTTGTTCCACCCACATTAGCGATGGTTCTAACCAGTGATATACATACATAAATTTGTAAGACTAAAGAACTCATTTACACTATGGGAGAACTCAAAATCCAGTTAAATTACCTGATTGGTGTGTTGAATTGTATGGAACCTCAACAGACCGCAATGTAACTAAAATCGCATGCGAGTTCCTGCGCCGTATAAATAGGTAGGTATTCCGCGGGGTGGAGTGTCATTGAGCGTCTAACCCTAGAGGGCCATGAAAGGCATGATCCATATAGTATGTGCGGAATGATTCCGGAATGGAGATGATTCCAAGAATGTTTTAAATATTCTCTTTCCGCACAGACTACGCTCGACGCTAACCTGTCTAATGACTATACGTGCAAATACGTGCTTTCTTTCTTTCGTAGGTCAATTTATTTTATGTCATGGCATAAGGCACTATGGCCCTAGGCAAAAATTTGGAGACCCGAGGCGTAAGAGATTTCAGAACGCCACCATTCGAGCTCTTACGCAGTTAGAACCACAGAAAAACTCTGATGTCTATCAGAGTTGATTTCAAAGCAATAACGTGTAAAATCGGTCAGTAAGCTGTGTGAGAAGTTACTAGCCTGTTATAGAAGTGGCCACGATGACGTTTGTCGAGGTGACTGCGCCCGCTGAAGGCGTGGACGCTACGTCCCCTAGAACATTTTCATTATATATTCTGTCAAACAAGTCTGTCAGTAAATAAGAACTAAGAAAACTATAGGTATCCTTTTCTCTAGAACCCTAAAGAAAAGGATGCATATAAATAAATAAATGAATAAATGTTATAGGACATTCTTACACAGATTGACTGAGGCCCACGGTAAGCTCAAGAAGGCTTGTGTTGTGGGTACTCAGACAACGATATATATAATATATAAATACTTATATACATAGAAAACATCCATGACTCAGGAACAAATATCTGTGCATGAATTATCTGTGTTATAATGCTTACCGGGATTCGAACCTGGGACCGCGGCGCAGCAGGCAGGGTCACTACTGACTGCGCCAGACCGGTCGTCGAATATAGTTTTCTTTGTTCTTATTTACTGACAGACTTGGTTGACAGAGTATACTTGCACACTTTCCTAATAACACTACTTACAGGTTGTCCTATGTTTATTAATTATTTAACTTTTTATAAGTAATAGCGAGTGATGCATTTGTGCACCAAATCTGTAAGGTTTTCTAAAATAGGGATGACGACTACATAACAGCAGTTCTCGAAAAGTTTGTACAAAAATTAAGGAAAAAGTTAAATTTCTTTTTATTCGTCCTATTTTGTTACCAACATTTTTTTGATGAATTGAGATTTTAGTAAGTTTTATATCGTCATATATATATCTTACGAAAGTCGAGTTATATTACTAAATGTTGGTAACAAAGTAGGATCAATTAAAATTTGCTGACGTGGCTATGTACAAAGTTGCCGGGATCTGCTCATAAAAAAAATGGCATTCTGTTTATTCCGTCAGCTAGATCGTCCAAAAATACTGAACACATAGTTTTCGCTTTTTCTAATTAATTAAAAAATATAAAGATATAGAGCATCAAAGTTCCGGAGTGGGGACTTGTGACGTCACTTTAAGTAAAAATTGTACCTAGGCGTGACGTCACACGAAACTTCAACGCACTGTACCGTAGTCATTTTTCGTTTACGAGAAAAAAGAAAAAGTATGTGTCTAAAATTCTTTGATAATCTAACTGACGGACTAATTCGTTTTTTTAGTCGTCTCGCCTATTATCCTTGTGAAAAGGTACGAATTATCACAAAAGTCAAATTTATTGTCTTTATGATGTCTTGTCGGGTGCTGGGTTCGGATTTTAATCGGGACGTTCTGGTGGCAGAACATTTTATATGACACCGATTTTGTGTCGGAGCCGACAAGAAGGGACGGCCGTCTTGCCAGCCGACATGTCCGAATAACGATCGTGTCGGGTCTCGCTCGCTTAGAAGTATGGCGCTATTCACACTAGTCGGGTGTCGGATCTGATTACCGCGCCGTCCGCACCCCTCGTACCGCCGACCGCACCGTTTGAAATACTGGCCCGACATCCGACGTGTGGGAATGGGCATTTTCGCGAAAAAAGATTCAAAACCTTTTTTCCAAAATAGGTAAATTTAATGTTTTTCCTACTCAGAATCACGAGCCCTAATCGTCCCAAATTTAATTTTTCCAAATCGTTACCATTTTTCAAACACTATACAGCGGTTACAAAGTGGAAAGTATGTGAAATAATAGAAAATTTTGGGACCATTTGTTTGTCTCTTGTTTTTTTCCTAGATCGAAAGGGCTCGTGATTCTGAGTAGGAAAAACATAAAATTTACCTGCCTTAGAATTTTTTTTTTTGGTGATTGTTCTCGCGAAAATGCGCGAATAGACTAGGCGCTGACACCCGATTAAAATAGGCTACTTGCCTCCTAGTCAAATCAGCTTCTTTTTAAGAACTGTCAAAACGAATTTGAACGACATGCTAATATGGAATTTATATGAAATTGAATTGAGTGACGCTGACGTCACGGTCGACTCGGTTACTTTATATATTTCTACCTGACTTATTAAATAGAAATTGGATTAAAAAGTAACTTCTGTCCATGTTTTTCTTAAAGTTATCTGATGCTATATTTCTCTTAACTACAGTCAAGTTCGCTATTAGGATCCAACATAGTGGGAACGAGGTCTTAGAGAATGTATACTGTATTTTTAATTTCTGATTAGCATAAACGTCTGCAATCGATGCCACTAGGCTTAGAATAAATTTAAAAGTGAAAAATGTGTGAATTGGGTGAGACTTGAACTCACGGCCTTCAACCAAGATTTCAACCAAGCTAGGTAAAAGTATAGTGTACCGTAGGCACTGCTGCGGCCGGACACGCCGCCAATGCTGTCGGCGCCGGAGCCGCCGCTTTCGGATCCCGCGGAGCCGGGCGGTTCTGCGGGCGATGTGCGGAGCGTGCTGCCGTCGGTGGCTGCGGTGCTGCCTTCGTCGTCAGACCTGTTAACAGGCAGAAATTGAGCCTAAATATTAGTCTAAATGAACATATAAGTTACGATAAAAAAATTCAAAAGTAAGTTAGACTTGTGACCCCCAGATGCCGTAGCGAATGCCAAGATAACGCAAGGAGGATAACCGGTCTACTGTCGCTATGCCCAATTGGCCACCAACCTTGCAATACCTGCGATGGTACGGCCATGTCTTACGTAAACCGGCAAGTTACATAGGGAACAAATGTCTTGCTATGACACCTCCGTCTGGCCCCGGACGAAGGGGAGCACCCAAGAAATGTTGGCTTGATGTCGTTGGGGCTGACATGCGTGGTAATGGTCTCACAAAAAGCGATGCAGAAGACCGTGCGAAGTGGAGAAGAAAAAGCCGGAAAGCGGACCCCGGGATCCGAAGCGCTCGAGCTGAGGATGCAACCGGGAAATGGTGGAGAGAGAGACAGAGAGAGTTGCAATACCTGCTCGCAGCGGTTGGTCTTGTAGAATGTTAAGGCCAACTTCGATAACTTTATGTTTATGACCAAGTACGTACCCGGCATGAGAAGCAGTGGCGACACTGAATCCAGGTGGGGCGGAAAGTGCAGAGGGTGTACATCGCGGTGGTCCTGTAGTGAAAGAGCCATCTGTGAGGTTGGGAATGAGTACGTACCCCGGAGGGGAGGCCGTGGCGTCACTGAAGCCAGGCGCGGGCGGTGGAGGGGCGGAAGGCGCAGGGGGTGCGCGCCGCGGCTGCTCCTGCAGTGAGAGAGCTATGGCCAGCTCCACCATCGTCTCGTCGTCGGCGTCTGGCGGGATGTCGAGCAGAGCGTCTAGACCTGGTAAAGATAATACAGTTTATTATAGATAGTATAGTAGTCATAGACTATGTTGTCCCCTCTTCGGGTAAATGCATCTAACGGGACGCTCTTTACCAACCATACAAATCGGTCGCTATTTTTAAATCAAAAACTTGCTTCACCAATGCTTCGCACTACACGATGTGAAAATTGAAAAGATTATTCTGCCGAAGATTTAAAGTAAGTAAATAAGTTTATTTGCAAATAATAAGTAGGTACATATATTAGCATCTCAGGTGGTAGGTGACATTTGGTTGCTTAAAAAGGTTTGGTTGTTTGAAAGGTGTGATACCGATAGTAGTTTGTCGAACAAACACGACAAGAACAATGGTCCAGTCATCGTTCGACCATGTCTGCATTATCCGTTTGCCCCGCTAGGACATTAGCATTAGGAGCCTCGCTAACTGGGGACCTGCCGCCTATTTTCTTAAATAGGACTTCAGCATATCTTACCTCCATCAGGCGCAAGCAACACCATAGGCTCTAAGGAGTCATCTACATCCATATATTGATTCTGCTCGTGTTCAGCTTGGGACATCTCTACGGCGTTCACAATAGCCTCGACAACGGTAGCCGACGCGTGAGCAACGTTCGCCACTGTTGAGGTTGATGGACCAACACCTGAAATACCCAATTTTTTTAATATTTTTATGGCCTAACTTGCCAACTAGCTAACAGAAAAAATTGAGGATAGATTGATGCGATGATTCTTATCTTATACCAGCATGCAATTACACTTAGTGGATTTTAGGTTGTTTATAGTACGCTTGAGCTGAGGTATAGATGTTTTACATAAAGTTATTGGAGCAAAGAATTAAAATCTTGATGACAGAAAGCACGTCAGCTTTACCCTCCAACGGGACATGCACCCAATCAAAGTGTAAAATCTGACAAACTTAAACGGCCACCTAATAACACATGGTTACTTGAAATACAAGTACTCAATTGCAACTCACTTTTTCGCCGTTGTTAATGAATTATTACATCAACGCATATTTTTCTACACTCATCATCCTCCTTGCGTTATCCCTGCATTTGCCACGGTTCGTGGGAGCCTGGAACGTTTCCGGAAGTTGGGGAACTTCAACAATATTTTTCTACACTATAACCGTATATCTTACCTGGCGTGTTAGGCGGTGAAGGTATGTACACCCGTCGCCTCTTAACTCTTGGTCGGAGAACCCTCATGATAGCCGCCTTGGCACCAAAGCTGATGCTCTGGTCTTCGGCTAGCAGGAGAGACAGATATATTTGATTGCCGAAGTCAACCTGCAAAAGAACGTAATAATGTGAACTATGTCGCTTAACTTCAAATCTGGGTAAATCCATTCTGCTTTAAGGTTGATTATGTGAGTGTGTTTAGTAAAACGTCCCACTTTGTCGGTTACCATTAAGGCGAGATTTACTTGTATTTTTATATGAATAAACTGACAAAGCGGCTTTATAGCAATCGACAAACTGGGACGTTTTCCTGTGCACACTCAGATATAAAAAACCGTTATTATCTGATAATCAACCTTATAGTTTGAAGCTAAGCGACACAATTCTATCATATTTTAACACACGAGATTGTCTCATATATTTAACACAAGTATATCAGTATACGAATAATAATAGAGCGAATGTTTTATTGGTCGATGTCACAATGACACATCACTTCAAACATTGTTTCCACTCGGTCCAGCTCTGCAGAAAATTCAGACGGTGTACGACGTATGTCATGAACAAGAGCGGCGTATTTATCATAAATACCTCACATAGAGCTGTAAACAATTTTCTGGTAACCTGTAACCGGTAGCGGTGCACAAATCCAGGCGAAATATTATCCTAGCAGCACATCGAGCATGATCGGTCTGAAAACCAGCGCCTGAGACTGAAACCCTTTGCCCGATACAAAGCATTAATTTGTCTACTCGCTATTGTTCTAAATAACTCATCGGTAACAGTTTTTAATAATTGCATGTATTTGTTCCTGAGTCATGGATGTTTTCTATGTATATAAGTATTTATATATTATATATATCGTTGTCTGAGTACCCATAACACAAGCCTTCTTGAGCTTACCGTGGGCCTCAGTCAATCTGTGTAAGAATGTACTGTACTCACGCAGCAAGGTTCCGCGTGCAGCTGGAAAGCGTGCACTATATCCGCTAGGGCGTGCAACGTGTGTTCCACATGGCGAAGCCCGTAGCTCAGCACGCCGGGCGGCCCGCCCGCAGCACTGCGACAAGCTGCTAGACGCCACAGCACGCTGGCGAGCAGAGCTATGACATGGGGGTCCTTGCTCTCGTCAGAGTCTTTCCAGAGGGCTGGCCAGTCGCCTGCGAAATATAAGTTACATGAAAACGTGTGAGGCACATTGTAAAATACTACAATCTTAACAGGCACAAACAAATACGTCTTAACAAACACACGTGCCGAAGAGGAACCGTAAGCCACTTAAATGGCCGTACAGTGTAACTGTATATTCCCTTCGTTCTACCGCAGACCTAGCAAAGTGTATGTATTTCTCACCGTCGGCTGGCCGTTGAGGTGTAGGCGCGCTGTATTTGACGAGGTGCGCGGGACGAGCGACGGCCACCCCTCTCGCTAGAAGAACGAGACGGAAGAACGCTTCGGGGTCGATGTTGCGAGGGTCGCAGGTCGCTCGTAGATCTCGTAGTGACGAGCAGACATAGTTCAGGATAGCTTGGTCCTGTGAACATTTAATTTCAAGTCAAATACAACTATGGAGAATTTATAATACGTTTTTTGTGGTGAACAGGCTCCCTTCCGTGCGGCTTCAAATCTCCCTCTGATCAAATCAAGTCAACGGCAGCGACCAACATCAACACTCCACGCAAATCTCGAAGACTATTGTGTCATTCACGATGCGCGTCCGCCTTGGTTCATATTTGATAAATTGGCGCGTCATAGTGAACGATAAAATTTATACACCATAGATTTATAATTATTAAAGCTAGATTGAGTTGTTAAGCCAAAAAGTGTGTCCACATGAGAGGGTAAAGTTGGGGCTGGTGTCCCTCTCGCACTTATTGCCACTGTCAAAATCATTTGAATGACGTCATCACTGTCATAGTTTGGGGATACCAGTCAATATTCAAAGTTACTACCAAATCTACTAATACCCAATTAAGGGTTTTTTTAATTGCGCAAATCTTTGGTTTTATGGCTTCATAATAATGAGTTAATGACTAACCAATTCGTTACAAGGTATTAATACCTTTGCCTTGATATAATACAAAAATAATTTAAGAAGTTTATAAACTTAGTTATCATACAGGTAAAAATACTACTACATAATCTCTTTAACACTGGTCACACGTGCGAGAGGGACACCAGCCCCAACTTTGACCCTCTCATGTGGACACACTTTTACTAGTCTGACAAGAACGCCTTTCTGCACCGGTGATAAAGTTCAATTTAGTATGGCAAAAAAAGTGTGAGCTCTGTCCCTATTGAAGGTCCATGTTATACACACGCTTGAGGGAGCTATACGTACCTTGTACTGATGGTAATGCTGGTGATGCACGGCCCGCAGCAGACACTGTGCCCTCGCGTGCAGATGCGCGCTGGCCGGCGCACATAGCAGCTTCCTCGCCGCTTCTGCACCGCCCTCGGCGCCGGCGGCGGCGAGAGATGATACTGGCGCGCCGGCGCCGAGTTCCAATGCTTCGAGAGCGGCGCAGGCTAGACGCTCGAGGGAGCTGGGCTTCCATGCGCCGGCGGTGCCTTCCGCTTCCTGTTAAAAAGAAAACAGATTGTTAATAATCCGGCAAGTCTGCTGTAACACAAATGGCATGGTTGTTGGGAGGGACCAATAGTAGATTATAAGATTACATACTTAATTTACTGGTCGAGGTTAACGGCCCAGCCACGACATTGGTCTAAGCGCGACAGCGGTGAGCGGCAGCCATACGTGCGAATGAAAAGTCCCATCGCTGTGTCTCGCTCCAATGTATGGCCGCCACTCACCGCTGTTGCGCTTAGACCAATGTCGTGGCCGGGCCTTAAAACCTGGTCAGAAATATATTACTCGTACTTTTGTCAAGAAGGCGCTGTTATCTTGGTGTATGCGGTAACAGTTCAGTATAATCACAGTATAATAAAGAGTACTATCGTACAGTATGGCCAAACCCGCTCCCCGTTGAAAGTGCCGCCCACCCTCTTTCGGTTACCTCACAGTTACCACCTGTCAAAAACGCGAACAGTCGACCTGTCATATTTCACTCATACAAGCATAGTACGCGTTCACCTACACGAGCTTAGACTGTGCGCTAGGAACGCCTCTTTCATCGCGCGTCCGAGGTGTGGTATATTAGATTAGTAGACAATAGATCTAATGAAAATGAAATAAAAATCGGGGAGACTAAAGCAATCTTTTTAAGCCCCGACGCAAAACGACGGGGTGTTATAAGTTTGACATGTCTGTCTGTCTGTCTGTCTGTGGCATAGCTCCCGAATGAACCGATTTAGATTTAGTTTTTTTGTCTGAAAGCTGAGTTAGTCGGGAGTGTTCTTAGCCATGTTTCATGAAAATCGGTCTACCATGTCGCGGTCGGAGGTTTTTTTCAAAATTTTTATTTTGTGGTTATTCTCTCCTTGTTAAGGTCCGATGCTACCACCTTCTTACCCCTCCGTATACAAATCTATGGGCGAGTCTTAAGAGGACCTTATTCTTTCCTTATTAAAATCTGACACATACCTGTGTAGTCTTGCTAGATGAGGGACAGGACGACGGGTCTTCATTCTCTTCCGGCCATCCGAACTGTTCCTTATTCTTCCCGTAGACCTTAACGGAATCCACCATAGAGATCCCGTCGGGGTCTTGCGAGGGCCCGAAGTTTATTACCACCTTCTTAAGCCTCCTTATACTAATCTATGGGTGAATCTTAAGAGGACCTTATTCTTTCCTTATTAAAATCTGATACATACCTGTGTAGTCTTGCTAGATGACGGACAGGACGACGGGTCTTCATTCTCTTCCGGCCATCCGAACTGTTCCTTATTCTTCCCGTAGACCTTAACGGAATCCACCATAGAGATCCCGTCGGGGTCTTGCGAGGGCCCGAAGTTTATTACCACCTTCTTAAGCCTCCTTATACTAATCTACGGGTGAGTCTACTCGTAAAGCGGACCTTATTCTTTCCTTATTAAAATTTGGCACATAATACCTGTGTAGTCTTGCTAGATGACGGACAGGACGACGGGTCTTCATTCTCTTCCGGTCATCCGAACTGTTCCTTATTAGAGATCCCGTCAGGGTCTTGCGAGGACCCGAAGTTTATTACCACCTTCTTAAGCCTCCTTATACTAATCTACGGGTGAGTCTGCTCGTAAAGCAGACCTTATTCTTTCCTTATTAAAATTTGGCACATACCTGTGTAGTCTTGCTGGACGACGGACACGAAGACGGGTCTTCATTCTCTTCCGGCCAGCCGAACTGTTCCTTATTCTTCCCGTAGACCTTAACAGAATCCACCATAGAGATCCCGTCGGGGTCTTGCGAGGGCCCGAAGTTGATGATGACCTTCTTGTCGGATTGAAGAGACTCTTCGCGGGTGAGTGGCATGTCGAACCAGCGGTTGCGAAGGACAACGGTTGGGATTGTGCGGCCGAGGACCTGGGGATTGCAGTTAGATTAGTACCTTATATACAAAAACAAATTACAATAAAGGGTCTGGCCGGACTGCCATGGTAAAATCGCCCCTGGCTAAATATGAAATATTGATATGCAGGATTATTCGTATTGTTACTACATGTACTACTACTGGATATTATGCCTCAAACTGTTTCCGTTTACGAAAAAAATTTAAAAAAAGAAATTTTGTTTTTTATTTTTTTCTTTAAAACCGCGTATCCGATTGACTTGTTCTTTGGATATTTTATAGATATATTAGGGATACATCAATTAAAAAAAAATTAACTTCCTGACTTTTTGTTAAGTACATTTTTTTTTTAATTTATGTTTTAAATATTTTTTTTTTACCACATACGAGTTAGCGTCACCTACTATATTTTCATATAATAATCGCCATTTTATACTCTATTACATATATTTTTATCAAAAATATTAGTTTGGGTCAAGAATGTCAAAATAAGTTATTTATATATTACTAGTATTACCCTTTAGTACGTTGCTCCTGGAAAGTGATGTATGAAAATTTTGGCATAATTAATGGAAGATTTTTTTTAAATTGGGATATGTAGATTATAGGCCGAAGTTATTTTTCATCAACCCTCCCCCCCCCCCCCTCTGCGTCACCCCTCTACCCCCCATTAAAGAGCCGAAAATGCGATTTTTCTCGATTTCTGACAAAACCGATGAAGATACAGAAGAAGCGTGTAGGAACGAAGTAATCCTTAATGAATTTACTACAAATCTCTCATAAACACTTTAGTGCTAGCACTTATAGTTTTCGCGCAATCCGTCACGAAAGTTGCTCCGTAAAAAGTCAGGAAGTTAATTTTTTTTTAATTGATGTATCCCTAATATATTTATAAAATATCCAAAGAACAAGTCAATCGGATACGCGGTTTTAAAGAAAAAAATAAAAAACAAATTTTTTTTTTTTTAATTTTTTTCGTAAACGGAAATAGTTTGTGGCATAATATCCAGTAGTAGTACAATTAGTACATGTAGTAACAATTCGAATAATCCTGCATATCAATATTTCATATTTAGCCAGGGGCGATTTTACCATGGCAGTCCGGCCAGGCCCTTTAGTAGAAAAGTACTGCCTTGGATGAGACATCTATTGCAGAAGTTTCTGCTTGTCAAAAAGTTAAAGTAAGTTATTATATATTCAAAAAAGTATATTCTGAGACACCCCTTCCGCAGCAGAGATTTAAATTTTCTATACAACCTTTTGCACCTTCTTTTATTTTTAATTGATTTTTATTGTAAACGCTGTTGAACTTCTCAATAAATTAAAAATAAAATAAATAAATAAATAAAATAATTGATGCTTTACATAAGGTATAAATTAATATTTGGCCTAGTTATGACTGAGAATTTGCGAGATTAGATCTCTGCTTTAGGTTTTTTAGAAATGTGTCGCTTAACTTCAAACCTGGGTAAATCCATTCTGCTTTAAGGTTGAATATATAAAAAATATAATATAATCTGAAAGATAATCAACCTTATAGCAGAATGGATTTACCCAGTTTTGAAGTTAAGCGACACAAATGTTATATTTATATTTCATGATATACGGTTCTGTACAAGGCTGTTTGCCGACTAACCCCCTTATTCATAAACGTACTCTAAAGTTATCAAGCCGATAAAGTTCGTTTGTCCCTTTCGACGTATTGGTGTGATAGAAAGGGACAAACGAACTTTATCGGCTTGATAACTTTAGAGTACGTTTATGAATAAGGGGGTAAAGGTGTAACATCTATTTTCCGGTGTGTAGAATACAAAAAACAGTAACTTTTTTTATAGACCAATCGCTCGCTCGCATAGACTCTAGCTAAATATCTTTAGCTCATAACTTTTTCTGAAAACTGGCGTGTGCATATTACTTACCTCAATATAGGTGGGTGTCCTGGCGACGTCTTGGCTGCCGAGCAAAACTCTTATACCGCAAATGACCATGTTCGGGTCAGAGTTTATAATTTCGATGGAGAATCCAGTCATCTTAGTGGACACTACGTACAGTCCTAGGAAAAATACAAATTCATTAATGTAGAACCAAAGACATATGTAACTCCATATAGACGGATAAAGCCTAAGAAAAAAACGTACCTCAAAGCCCTAGAGAAAAAGGTACGGTGGCCTAGATGGCGTTACACTTTTGGGGAACGATCGGCTAGATGGCGCTAGTATTAATATTTGACATTTTAACACATATCAAGCTAACAATATGGGCAAAATTGTCAAAACTAAGGTTAAAAAGTTTTAAGCTTGTGTCTTATAGCGTGTGTCTATGGGAGCGACTATCTTTTGTTCGTTTCTATCACCCATAGCTTACTCACTTTCGGAGGGACCAGTGCCTAGCGACACACGTATCTCTACAAGATAAGGTATATTTTAAATTACCGGTAGTATTAAGCCTGTGTTTGATCTGCGCAGTGTTGTAGACCTGCAGGAGGTCCTTGCCCCCGAACTCGACGTCGGCCATGGCGACGCAGTGCTCGAAGAAATCGATCGGGAACTGCGGGGAGCCGTTGGAGTTGGACTTTGATGAGGCCGCCTGAAAAACGCCCTTTATGAGTATTCGTTTCACGTATAGTTCAAAAACTAAGAAGAATTTATGATGAAAATACCTTAATCTAGCTAGACAAGCGCTGGTGGCCTAGCGGTAAGAGCGTGTGACTTTCGGGTTCGAACCCATCTCGTACCAATGAGTTTTTCTGAACTTAGGTGCGAAATGTCATTTGATATTTGCCAATCGCTTTTCGGTGAAGGAAAACATCGTGAGGAAACCAGACTAATTCCAATAAGGCCAATAGAAAGAAAAAGGCCTAGTTACCCTTAGGGTTGGAAGGTCAGATGGCAGTCGCTTTCGTAAAAACTAGTGCCTACGCCAAATCTTGGGATTAGTCTTTTCCGTCCTGGCAGATCGTATGTTCAGTATCTTTACCTGCTGAGCCTTCCCCTTGGAATGCGTAAGCGCTCTAGGCCTCCGCCTTGGAGCGTGTGTCGGCTGTATGGTAGGCGACAACCAGAAGCCGGTATGCTCGGGACTTGCAGCATACATCCGGAGGCTTCCGTCTTCGCAGAGCAGGATAAGAGTGCTCTTTTGCTCGCCGCCGCCGCCGCACCAATGACGGACGGCTACCATGTCGGTGATCTTCGCTTTGGCTGGGATGACCTACGGGAGAAAAAGTTAGGTGAATATTGAGTAAAACAGAGCGAAAATGAGTTTAACAAAACGCTGAGAACCTTGACGTGATTTAAAGAGAAATTATCAATCCTGTGGAAACATAGGATATGTCGCAATATAGAGAGTATCGGATCACAATGGAGAACCCAAACATTCAATATACAAGGGTCGATATAATATTCAAATATTCAATATGAATGGTAGCCTCGCCTGCCAACAAACCGCACTGCGATTTGGCACGAGAAAACGTGTAAATGTAAACATTACCTCGATTCTGAATAAACGTTTTATTTATTTTTATTATTAATTACACAGCTAACATTAATTTATTTATCTCTCATCTCGTCGACATTCAAGCAGTTATTTAACGCTGTACCGTACCTTAATCTCCTGCACGAAGATGTTGTTAGGCGTGAGCATGAGCACCACAGGGTTGTTAGACGCCTGAAGCACAGCTGTGACCAGGCCTGGGTGTCCGGGGACCTCGGCCCATTGGCACAGGGCCTGCACTCCGCCCTGCTTGTCTCTACATCCTCCTTTAGTCAGGATGGTATGAGTGGGTATAGTACCTTAATCTCCTGCACGAAGACGTTGTTAGGCGTGAGCATGAGCACCACAGGGTTGTTAGACGCCTGCAGGACAGCTGTGACCAGGCCTGGGTGCCCGGGAACCTCGGCCCATTGGCACAGGGCCTGCACTCCGCCCTGCTTGTCTCTACATCCTCCTTTAGACAGGATGGTATGAGTGGGTATAGTACCTTAATCTCCTGCACGAAGATGTTGTTAGGCGTGAGCATGAGCACCACAGGGTTGTTAGACGCCTGCAGGACAGCTGTGACCAGGCCTGGGTGCCCGGGAACATCGGCCCATTGGCACAGGGCCTGCACTCCGCCCTGCTTGTCTCTACATCCTCCTTTAGACAGGATGGTATGAGTGGGTATAGTACCTTAATCTCCTGCACGAAGATGTTGTTAGGCGTGAGCATGAGCACCACAGGGTTGTTAGACGCCTGCAGGACAGCTGTGACCAGGCCTGGGTGCCCGGGAACCTCGGCCCATTGGCACAGGGCTTGGACACCGCCCTGCTTGCCGCCTCCGCGTCCGCCCTCTTTAGGTGGTGTGGCTAGGGATTGCGGGATCAATGCGGTGCCTGGGAGGAAGCAATTGATTACTTAAAGATGAGAACACTGGTGAAGAGGTATTTACGCCCTTTCGAACAGTACAACACTTGATACAATACAATACTCTTTATTGCACACCTCACATAGTTTACAAGTAATACACAAGAAACAAAACAAATTAGAAATAATACGACTGAATCAGAAACGAGAGCACTGAGATAAGGTAAAAAAGATTCAGAGGGACGAAAGTGGATATGATGTATAACATGTTTAGGCACTGGTCCCACCGCGAGCTAGTAAACTATGAGCTATCGGCTATAAAAACGAACAAAAGATAATCACTCCGGTGTTTATAGTCACTCACCCCGTGGTGAACTATCAATATCGCCGTGTCTCTTTTATTTGCACGGGAGTGCTTATCTTTTGTACGTTTTTATAGCCGATAGCTCATAGCTTACTAGCTCGCGGTGGGACCAGTGCCTTAGTAGCATCATGAAAACTTTTCCGCCAGCCATACTGTTTTTAATGTACCTTTACAACCTCAAAAGTATCATTCGATCATTTAATTCTAAAGTGGAATAAATAAAGATTTGTGACGTAGTATTCTAGGAACCTTTAGTATTTTTTTTTTTTTCAAATCAGCTTTTTAAGAACTGTCTAAACGATTTTGAACGACTTGCTAATATGGAATTAATATGAAATCGAATCGAATGTCACGGTCAACTGATTTACTTGATATATTTCTATCTGATTTATAAAATACAAATTGCAGTTAAAAATAACTTCTGGCCCTGTTTTTCTTATAATTATCTGATGCTTTATTTCGTGCATGGTATAAAATATTTTAAGTACAGTCAAGTTGTCAGTACAAGCGAAGTATAGGCATACTTCGCTTGTACTGTCACTCAAAATACATATACGGGTATGTTTTTCTGCGGAAGTGCTTCGTTGCCGACGTACTGTCAGCGAATGGGTTAAACAAGTTACCTTTGACGCTGTCTTCTACTGTGCTCAGGGGAGCTAGGTAGCTCCTGCCGTGAGCGTACGAGAAGAACAGCATTTTGAGCGTGTGCGAGTAGTACACGGATACGCCGCCGCCGCAGACCATACCAGCGACATCCTGGAGAAGATAGTTGCATGTCATCATAAGGATTCATCAGGAAATAAAGATAGAAATAAATAAAATGATCTGTTATCTTTTAACCGTCGTCTGTTTCTGTTAAAAATTACATATTTTTGACATATTTTTTTAATAAATTTAAAGCCAACGCTATATTTATGTTAGGATCCTTATCGAACATTTATAATTATTAGTATGGATTCGTTTATCAGTTACCTGTATCTCTGGATGCAGAACCTCCAGCGTGTTAGTAATGTAGAAGGTGCCGAGAGAAGCGCGCGACTCTTCACTGGTGGGTTGCCAGTACATGTGCCCAGCTGAGCTCATGCATATCATGTGCATCACGCCTTCTTGATTCACGAATGTTACGTCTCGGACCTGGAAGAATATACAGGGTGCCCATGAGGAAAGGGAAAAAATTAAACCACGCATTCCTGGGGTCATAAGGAGTAATAAATGTTATATAAACATAGGTCGAATTTTGCTTTTTAATTATGTAATTTTTTTCTTACATAATAAATACATAACTTTTGATTCTCTAGTATAACAGTGCCTTAGGGCGAGCTGGCAACGTTTGTTGTTGCTGTCTCTTTTATTTTTACAAGAGGCAATGTCATGAAGACTTTTTTGAGCATAGACTATTCAAAGCGAGGTCTAAATTTTTCTTTGTTAATGACCGCAACACGCTGAATATTAAATAAGAAAAAGGTTGGTTTACACAAATACACGAATACGAAATATGTCTTTCTCGCTTCCTAAGACCACCAAAGAGAATCCCACTACTCAACAAACAGTTTACAAGAGTTTCGCCATCATAGATACTCTTTAGATGCGATAAATGAATGGCCACTTAAAAATAAAATTGTCCATGTCATTCAACATTCAAAATGACTTTAAACGTCAGTGTTGTTGTTGTTTATTTTTGCAATGAACCTGGATTTATCAGAAATGCACTTTTAAACGAATAATATTAGTTTTACGAAGTACATACCTACATGAAGCTCTTAAAGAGTCACCGATTAATATTAAGAACAAGAGGGTTCTATCTAGTTCAGACGGTCAGCCTTTAATAACGGAAGTTTACTGAAACGGTGTTGTGGTTGAGTGAAATAAGTTCTATCATGCATCTTCCGGCAACATCGCGACTTGAGCATTTAGCTGTTCCAGGTGGGAGGACGGATCCTAGACAGCCATCAAGGTTTTGCAATTAAAATTACTCTTAAAATTTTTATTGGAAATGGTGATAGTACTAGTTTGTGTTGTACGATTTAAGTTGAATAATATTTAAGTTTTAATTGTAAATTGAACTTCAGGTAGGTAGACTTTTTTAAATAAATGAATACTAAAGATATTGTGTACTTAATTAATGGACTAAATGAGATACGTAATAATGAGCGTAGACTTTTAATAAAACCCAATACATAATTACAAAAAGAACTTGAAACGATATACATTAGTACCTTTTACTACCATATCCGAAATGGAAAAAGGCATTCTATCTCTGAAACAAATATCATTTTCATTCAAATACAACATTGTTGTAGGTATGTGGCTTTCCACGTTTAGGTAGGTACTAGTACCTAAATACGAGAACTAACGATTCACAATTCAAAACTTGTTGTTGGCTTGCGGGAAATTGCATTGCAAGATTGCAATTAATTCGTAAACTGTTCTATGCTAAATTATTTACTGATGTTCCGTATTTAGGGAGAAAAAAACATTTTTAGGTCTGACAAGTCAACAATGACGTTATCCAACTGAGTTTGACTTACGCAGTCAATTTAGACGTGTCAGTCTGGCAACGTCGCAATCATAAAGGTGTTTTGTACTGGTGATTTACTTCCAACTTTTTTACACAAAAATGGCAATATCTCAAAAATAAAGCCGAATTTAGCAAACATTAATTAGCATTTTTAACTTCTAATATGGTCAGGAATATGATGTTAAAATATTTCCCTTTCCTCATGGGCACCGTGTATAATGTTATCATTTCGGACATAACGGCTTAAATCTCAGAGAAAATGTTGTAATAGGAACACTAATAAACCACAGAAATAACCACAATACATTTTTTTTCCGGCCATCAAACATGGCTAAGGACACTCCCGACTAATTCGACTTTCAAACAAAAAAAAACTAAATCTAAATCGGTTTTATAAGTTCGGGACAGACACGTGAAACACTCCGTAGTTTTTGCATAGGGGATTAAAAAGATAGTCACTCCCGTGTAAATAAAAGAGATTTATAGTTCATCGCTCACTGGCGCTATCATCGCATCTCTTTTGTTTACTCGGGAGCGACTATCTTTTGCTCGTTTCTATCGCCGATAACTCATCGGTTACTTCCTTCTGGTGGGACCAGTTCCTTAAACAGTCACGTGCTTCCAAGTAGCTAGAGCTACGCGCTTGCACACCTCTAAGTTGCTTGCAGTAGCTGTGACTACAAAGCGGAGTGTTATAATGTTTGATCAATGCCAAGGTTGCCAGCTTATCGGATATTTTACAGGATACATTTCGGAGAGTACGCTGAGGAACTGTACAACCTTGTTCCTCCGTCCTTATTTCACCATAGGACCACCAGACAATCGGCAATGCGGCATCGCTTCACAGTTAATATTCCAAAAATACGCACTAAGCGTTTCGCTTCAACATTTCTTTTGCGAACCGCCAAGAAGTGGAATGCCCTGCCTGAGTCTCTATTTCCGCATGAGTACAATCCAGCACGGGTAGCATGGTCGCGCGATAGACGATAAAAACATCAGGCCGTCCCTATCGCACTATTAGTAAGTGCGATAGGGACGGCCAGATGTTTTATCATTTATCGCGCGACAATAATAGCCTGCCAGGTCTCTTTAAAGCAAGAGTAAATAGGTATCTCATAGGTAAGCGTGCTCCACCGTAGACCGCATCATTACTTACCATCAGGTGTGATCGTGGTCAAACGTCTACCTATTCATATTTTTTTTTAAATGCGCTATTTTTGGATGAAAGTCGAGTGTTTCGATGTCCTCACCTTTCCGCTGGGCACTAGGAAGTGATGCACAGGGTTACTAAGGTCCTTGCTGAGGTCGAATATCTTGACGAAGTCTGACGTCACTAGAGCCAACTGGGTTTGCGAGCCGGGCAGCCAGAGCGCCTTGATTATGTAGTTGTTGGCTTCTAGACCCGGGTTGATGACTAGGTGGTCTGCCACTGTGCCTGTTGAGGTAAAATCAATTAGTGAAATTGCCTTTGGAGTCGAAAACAAAATACAATCGCAAATTATTCGTCAAACCGGAATTTGCGCCAACAGATATTTGTAATATTTTTTGACGTCACACTATATACAGAGTTATCTCTGCGTGAGTTTTAGCGCTGTACATATATACTTGCATAGTACATTGCTGTATAGATTGATAGCTTTTAATACCGAAGCAGCATGCATATTCCTAACATACGTGAAGACCGGCATACTCTAGAACAGTGGTAGTCAAACATTTTTTCACTGGGGGCCAAAATGTGAAGGAATTTTTAGAGGCGGATAACATTTAAATTTTAAAAATGCATTTTACTACAGTGCTGGCTATGTCACACACGCGTGTTATATTTGATAGGTATTTAGAGCAATATGAGCTGTCAATCAGATACCAATACATGGTAAACATTCTTACCTCCTCTGTTGAACGTCAGTACGTGGCACTCCTTAATACCGCACAGGCGAGCAAGTCCTCATCCGACGGGTTACCGTTAAGCGTGATAACGGTGTGAAAGCTATGGGCGCCGATGAGGGCCGTATCGTAGTCAGTTATATTCCCATACTTAGAGCCTTAAGAGCAACAAAAAACGTTCTCACCTCCACTGTTGAACGTCAGTACGTGGCACTCCTTAATACCGCACACGGCGAGCAAGTCCTCGTTCCACGGGTTACCGCTCAGAGTTATAACGGTGAAAGGTATGGGCGCCGATGACAGCCGAGTAAGCGTCAGTTTGTGTTTGGACGAGTCCGCCTGTTTGAGCAGGGCGGATAGCTGGAGTACGGTGATTTTTCCTGGGGAGATTATTAATTAATATATAATTACTACATTGGGGTTGAAGAAGCTTGCGGAGAAGCGGACGGAGTGGCGAAAGTGCGTTGGAGATGGTCGCAAGTTCGTCGGTGAGACCTGGTTTGCGGCACTTGCTGATAAAAGGGAAAGAAGACACCATAGCGAAAAGTCGCAATCGGTTGCAAGCTTCCCTTGTCAGCTGTGTGGCAAAATGTGTCGCTCTCGCATAGGTCTCTTTAGTCATCAAAAGCGATGTCTCTCGGACATTGCACCATAAATCGTCTGAAATAGACGCTAAGGCCAGTAGTAGTGGGATTAATCATAGCCAAATATGCATTCCTAATGCAATAAATCAAATTCAAATATTATAGCATATGCAGTTCAAGTTAAGGTAAACCTTTCCCTACAGGTTTTAGGTATTTGACTTGTACTTTTATTCACAGGTAAGTGGCAGGTAGGCAGTTTACTGCGGAACTCATTCAACCTGTGTAAAAATGCCGTTTTTTTATCGTACTCTGAATCGTCTTGCAGTGTGGCCTTGTGGGTGGTAACTCTACCTATGAAGTCAATGGTCCTACGACGAGTATAGATTTAGGAACCATGTGTATTTTCTAAGGAACACAGTCTTGAGCTTACTGCCTTATCAACCTGAGTAAAATCTTTTTAAGGTACCTTTCTTGTGGTGAACAGCAGGATAGTTTGTCCGTTCTCACCAGTATTAGACACACAGAGTATTTGACCATTGTGGGTAGTAATCCTGGCCCCGTAGCCGAATGGCATTTCTGTGACGCGAAACGAAAACGAAACGGCGCGGTAGTCTGCCTCTTTCGCGCCCATACGCAAGAGCGATATAGATAGATAGCTACGAGCGTTTGTGCATTCGGCTACGTATGGTCAACCAATTGGATTCATAGGCAACTCTAGAACCCTGTCTCATTTAAACCGTGTTCTATTTGCCATAAGAAGTCACGTTGAAGTTTACTGAGCAAAGGTTCTACAGTGGATTCAAATTGGTTGACTGTACCCTGGTTACATATCGAGTACCTTTCTCGTGTGACACGGCGAGATGCTGCCGGCGGCCCTGAGGCGATGCCAGGCAGCACATGGCGACGCGGCGCAACTTGTGGTTCGACATGAGCTGACGGATGGTCTGCCCGTTCTCGCCTGTGTAGGACATGCGGACGTTTTCAAACGCGCCCTCTTGGGAACCTGGGGAGAGATTTGATTATGAATAGATTATTTATTTATTTATTTATTTATTTATTATTTGGAGAACCAACAGCTTACAATTCAGAATAAATAATATATAATATAACCCTAGTAACAAACAGCCAATTATAGGTTCCCACCAGTAGTAACAGGTTATCAAACAAATGGTGGCTAAGTAAATAAAATAAATAAAATAAAAAGCCTTTTTTATTGTTCCTTAAAACATAAAATACAGAATTATTAGATTCATGCAATTATACTGTTATAATTATTTGTCATAATTTTAATAAAATATTATTTAATTAAGGTTCGTGGTTTTAAGGACCCCTCTTTGGGTGAAGGCCTCCTCCAGTTGTTTCCAGTTATCTCTATCCTTTGCCATTTCTTTCCATTTCTCTCCGCCGATTTTTTCAATTTCATCTGCCCAACGTTCTGTCCGTTTTCCTGCCTTACGTTTGCTTTGTGGGCCATTCCAGAAGGTAGCACGTTTCGTCCATTTTGTATTATCCATCCGAGCCACATGACCTGCCCACTTCCATTTCAATTTTTGTGCGTGTTCTGTAGCATCTATGACCTTTGTGCTTTGGCGTATGGTGGAGTTGGGAACTTTGTCTATTAATTTTATTCCTAGCATGCTTCTCTCGAAACCTCTTTGGCACACCTGTATTTTATTTTGTACTTGTATGTTCAGAACCCACGTTTGGCAGCCATAAGTTAAACAAGGAAGAAGGCAGGTATCAGCAACTTTCTTTTTTACGTGTATAGGTAAATTAGACTTAAAGACCTCTTTATGACTCCAGTATTTATTCCACGTTATATTTACACGTCTTTTTACTTCTTCTAAGTGTCTATTCTTTTTAAAGGTCATTAATTTACCTAAATAAATATATTCGTCCACGTATTTCAAGACATTTCCCTGGATGGTAATAGGGGTCGTAGCGCTGTTCGTCATTATCTTTGTTTTTGATGTATTCATCTCCAGACCTATCCTAGAGCTAACCGAGCACAGGTCCGTTATCATTGACTGAAGTTCTGTTGGTGACTCCGAGAGAAGAACGATGTCATCTGCGAACCGAAGGTGACTTAGTCGTTTTCCGTCAATCCAGATTCCCTTCCTAGTCCAGGGTAAGTGTTCCATAATATTCTGTAAGACGGAGATATTTTCGGCGACAGCGGGTCCCCCTGTCTTACGCCTCTACATATTTTGATTGGTGGTCCTATGCGGTCTAGTTTTACTCTACTTGTGGTTTTTCTATATATATCCTTTAAGATGTTGATGTAAGGTTGTGGAATAGAATGTGCAAGTAGGGCGTCCCATATGCTTTCGTGAGAGATAGAGTCGAAAGCTTTAGCATAGTCGACAAAAGCTATGTAGAGTCTATCGTTATATTCTTGGTATTTCTCTATAATTTGGTCCAAGACGTGAATGTGATCGATGGTACTTTATTTTTTTCTGAATCCTGCTTGTTCTGGTGGTTGGTAGAGTTCTAATATAGGGCTTATTCGGTTTTCTATACAGGACGCGAATAACTTGTACATACAAGACATCAGGCTGATCGGTCTGTAGTTACTCACATCGGCTGGGTTTCCTTTTTTATATAGCAGTGTGATATCTGATTCGCACCAGGATTGTGGGACTTTCTCTTGTTGCAGGATTTTGTTGAACAGTATAGTAATCGGTTGAGTTAGGAATGGGATACCGATTTTTAACAATTCATTTGAAATGCCGTCAGGTCCTGGGCTCTTGTCGTTTTTGAGTTTGTGTATTTGTTTACTTATTTCTTTGTCTTCAAAAGGCTCCACCAGTGTATTATTTCTTGATTCAGTGAAATTTGTAGGTGATGAATATTCTTTTGTACGGCAACTATACAGGTCTCTATAGTATGTTGTTGCGACGTTTAATATATCATCTCTTCCATAGTGAGTTTTTTCTTGTCTTTTTAATCGCTCAATCCAGTCTTTGTGAGTCCTTAAATCTTTAAAAGCTCGCTTTAAGCTGCCAGTAGTGTTCAAATGTTTGTCTATCGTATTTTTTCTGTACATTTTGTAATCACGTTTGATACACTTACTTGTTAACTTGTAGAGTATGGTGTATGGTGGCTAGTACTAAATTACTAACTATGTACGTGTATCTCACTAACACGTGATGATTATTACGTCTTGGAAAAGCAAAACTTAGAACTAAACTAATATATAAGTACATCAACAAGTTATACCTATATAGTATTCTACATTATTAAAATAAAGTATACATTTGTCTACTTTAGATTAATTGATGTGTTAAATAACATAAAACCTAGCTGTCTCAGCATGCTAATTTCAATCGCGTTCAATTCCAACCTCGGCTTGTAGCGATGTACGAAATATAATACTACCTATGACCACACGAGCCTCACATACACTATAAGTTGCATACTTAACCTACCCAGTGTGGCCACCATAAGATTGTCAGTACCTATGTACGAATCTTATGGTGGCTCTTTTCTTATAGAAGTTCTAGATAGATCTAAGCTAGAAGCGCGTCCATACCTCGCCAACAGGCACTATGTAGATCTGACCACATGAGCCTCACATACATTCTATAAGAAGTCACTAACCCAGTGTCGCCACCATAAGATTGTCAGTATGCACGAATCTCTTCTCGCCAAGATGGAGTTGTGCTAGAGCGCGCTGAGCGCGTCCATGAGCGCCGACGGCCGCTCCGCGCTCGCACGCGGCCCGCACGGGGCCGGACAACACGTCGAGGAGCTTACGGACCTTGTCCATGCACGCGCCCCAGCCTGCGTACGAAGCCAGGTATTGTCGGCATCCTGGTAACAAATACAATCAGTCGATGTATTTTAACTCTCAAAAAAATTACATTTTCTCCGCAATTTTCCAATAGAAATTCTAATTAGCTACTAGGAGTTCTCACTAAGTACGTTGTACGTTGTACTTGTACGTTGTTGTCGTCGCCTTCTCTTTCAGTTTATAACCCAATATTTATTTTCCGAAACGCATATATTGCACGTTTCAAAATTTAACATATTACACACGGACCACACGGTAGAATTTAGTAATATAACTTGGAATATTTATATTTTGTATTTGTTAGACATTTTGATTTGGTAAATTAGACAAAATTTCAAAATGGTATCTAATTATGTATCTAGTCGGAAAGACTACAAAAAAAGTTTTCACAATTATGAATGCTGGTAATCGGATAGTCATTACATTATGATTTAAAATTTTTTTTGTCTATTGAAATGTCCACCATGTGCTGCGCAAAACGCATGGCCCCTGACTTTCCATAATTCCCGATCCTTTTTATTGTTATTAGAACTGGACTTACTCTTGGTCACAGACTAGCCAAAGACAAAGAAGTGGCCTACGTTATTTCGGGTTAGTTGTTGCCTGGGCCTACCCCGCCGACGCTTCTTTGTCGGCGTCCACTTGGTGGCTAATAGGCTACTAGACTCGTATCGAATTTAGCACATTAAGTTATTGTTTTCTGTAGTATTTGACTTAAGAAATCAATATTTATAGCTTGCGGGGATTAAAAATGCGTGATGACTTCGTATTTTTAATTAAAGATGAGTGTATGTTTTTTTTTAAATTATGGACTCCGAAAACGGTGTTGGCCATTGGAGTGACGTCACATAATTCAAATCAACTATGGAAATTAGAGGTACTAATCTAATCTCCACAGAAGCAACCTTTATTGTATTAAAATTCATAGTCATTGCTCAGCTGTGAGTGTCAAATATTTTTTCTAAATATACTGACGTCATGTCATAGATATTCTATAGATTAATACGGCTGATGTTGTTTTTGCCTGATCACGTAAAAGTAAACTTTAAATATAAATTTAAATAGATATCATACACGAAAGAAAAAAAGGTCGGGGAGACCCGGGTTCTATTCCCGGCTCGGCCACCAGTGGGCCTTGTCGTTTTTTCTTTCGTGTATGATATCTATTTAAATTTATAATTTATATATAGTAGTGTGACTACTTCAAAAAAAGAACAAATCAAAAAATATTCAATAAAATAATTTGATTTGTTCCCTAGTTGTAAACTTTAAATATTTTATTTACAGGTTTTTAAGTCGTAATAAACTATGGTACTATTTTTTTCGTTAATTAGAGAGTAATTAATAATATAAGACATACTTTGAAAAAGGGTCAAGTAGCCTATTGGCTTTGTTACTGTCAATAATTAAGTAAAAACTCGTACAGCTAGAAGATATTGATGTCAACTTAGCCAGTCTGCTCCGAGACCACGGGGGCAATGCCGTCCTTGAAACGTCGGAAGTTAGTGTTTAAAACATAGTAAATACGCGATTAAGTCCCGTTTGCAATTTTAAATATGTGTAAAAATCGTGAAAGTTTGAATCAATAATTAAGTAAGTCAAACAAATGGATTCGGTTTTTAAAGCCTTTCAATCACGAATAAATTTTGTACCTTGTATGTTAGCAGCGAGCACGGGGCGGCGCGGCGGCGCCAGCAGCGCGGGCGGTGTGGGGCTGGAGGGGCGGCGGCGGTACGAGGGCGCGGGCGGGGCCTCCTCGCCGCCCGAGCGCGCGCCCCCGAGCGTCACCGAGCGCTTCACGAGGGCTTGGCAGCTGAAACAGATGGAGCTGTTAGAATAGGCTACTAGACTCATATCTAATTTGGCACAATAAATGATTGTCTTCTGTAATATTTGACATAAGAGACCAATATTTAATGATTTTGTTTAAAATTACTCACATTTTTTTAATTCAAAAATGTGAGTAATTTTTATTTTATTTTGGCCATCGAAAACGCTGTCGGCAGTCTGGTGACGTCATAAAATTCATGTCAAATGAATCACTGACATAATGACCTTAATGCCTCGTACTTAAAGTGTCAGAAAGTGTTGTTTTCACACTGAATGACTTCATTCACAGAAAATCTATAGATGACATGGCTGATGTTATTTTTGCCTCATTGCGATATTCTCTAAAAATATTTTTTAGTCATAATAAAATATAGTGATATTTTTTTCAGTTAATAGAACAGTAAGTAACAATATTGGGACCGTGCGCGACGACAACGCCACGTGACAGTGACAAATAGTGACAATATTGTAACCGCTCTCAAGCGAGAAGTAAGTAAACATTGTGAAAAAATTAATGAAATCTTGTGCTATTTTACTTCATTAGACAATTTTGGACGATGGTGGTTACAAAGATATCGCCAATAACATTAAAATTGTTGTTTTCAGTGAGAAATTAACAAACTGGTGACTAAAACGGGGTTTCGTGCCATCGCTCACGAAATCATTTTCCAACCTGAGACGATGAATAAAATCAATAAATTGGTGCTAACTGGGAATTTTCTACAGATTGAAGACATTATTCCACCATTTGTACCTATGTGCAATAAAGTATAAATAAATCATTGGCTTTTGAAATAGTTGATCAGTTCACTGCTATCCTGTCATTTTCATAGGCTAACTATAGGTATTATAAATATCATTGCAGGGTACAGGGTTTATTGTAAAATAAAAACAAACTAACTATAATAACGTTTAATTATAATATACATTACAAAAACTTGTTTCATTTACTTGAAAATATTGGAGTTTTACCAGATATCACATCAAATATGAATGCGATGAAATAAGTTCTCAGGAATTTTATTTAAAATGTGATAAGCCTTCAGTGGATGGACTGCTTCTGCTTCTATTGTTCTCGTGCTCCTTCTTCCCATTGAAACCTCGATATTTACGCATTTTCGTCAATCCGTTTCGTATTGTAAACAGGAGCACAGATGAGGAAACAAATAAAATGATTTTCGAACATAACTGGGATTGGTTTCCACGTCGGCTTTTCTACCTCCAATTAAATTTGCACTATAAATTCACCGTAAATTCAATTAAATACTTGTATCAAATGATTACGCACTTTAAGTAAAACTTCAGAGATTGGAAGACACTTTTCTTCTTACGGCAACTATTCACTTAAACGGTGGTTTCGTTTCCACCACGGTCTTGGAAATAGCTAGAATTTAGTCGCTACTTTTCTTGGAGTTATTACAATTCGCCATAACAAATTTTATTGGGCCCGTATTAAATTTATCTCAAAAACGACATGAAAATGTTTACTGCAATATGGATTTGACAGCGCAAGTCAGCGACTAAGATGTCAATTTTGGCCGTAGTGAGCGCTGTGATCGTTTTAGCTACCCCCTCCACCCGCTTTGCACCCTGCCAATAAGACAAACTCTAAAAAAGGGTCAAGTAGCCTATTGGGTAGTTGTTTATTATAGTCAATTTGGCTATCATTTCTGTTTAATTCCCGAAAAGTTGGAACATTTGGATCACGTCTCCAATTTTAATAAAAATTGGTAGGCTGATCCTGAACAAGATCCACTAGGTTTCCCAAAATGTCCCAAGTAGTTTCCTTGTATAACTAGAGCTTTGGGTTCAGCCTGTGCTTACCTAGAGTCAGGCTTGGCTCCGCAGTCGCAGAAGAAATTGCCAAACTTAGCATAAGACACGTCGTGTGTTCGATGACACACACGGGCGCAGACCGTGCATACGCCGACACCGTCCACCATTTTGCATGTGTGACAATGGTACCAGTGTTGGTTCATGAACTCGCGTTGGGTGACCGTGAAGGTGCAGAGTTTGTATTGGAGCATGGCGTCTTCATCCTGAGAAAAAATAGACTTGATGTCATGAAAATGTATCTTAAACCGTAATCAAAATTCGCATTGATATAATAATTTTATTCATCAGTTTTATGTTTTCACTACACAATTACTACCTGAATTCTGTAAACTCCGCTAGTTTTAAGAAAAAACTTTCTTTGGGAGACTGACAAACTGATGGACCATTTTACGAAGCTATAAGATACAAATTACGAAGCTACAAAGGTGTCGCTTAACTTCAAACTCGGGTAAATCCATTCTGCTATAAGGTTGATTATCTTTCAGATATTAATATATTTTTTATATAATGAACCTTACAGCAGAATGGATTTACCTGAGTTTAAAGTTAAGCGTCACAAGTTGCGAATGGAAGTGACTTCCTAATATGACAAGTTTAAAAAAGGACCACCATTTGTAACTTACTTGTATAACTTTGTGTAATGGGCCATTGCCCATTGAGGGCCGCTTGCACCCAGTGTTAACCAATTACCCAGGGGTTAACTAACAATAAGGTACAGCGGGGCAAATCTCGACTGGGGGACAAATATAACTGGTCCATTTTACCATGTTTTACAATGTTTGCATTATTAAATAGAGTGTCCACCGGTTATACATGGTAGGCGTGTTCAGTGGATATATGTAGAACTCAACATCATAGTGTAATAATGGAAAAAATGGATTAGTTACAATTGCCCCCCAGTCGAGATTTGTTCCGCTGTACCTTTATACAACATAACTCTGAGAATTGCATTTGACCGCTGAGGCTTTGGCTACGTCTGGAATGTGCAAGTGGCTCGGATATATGTTCAATGACGGAAATGTTGCCGCGTAAAGCAAAAATAAGTTGATATAGTGCAAGAGTTACCGAATCATCGGCGCTGGTGTCATCGTCGTCCTGCTGTTCGTCCGCGTAATCCAGTTCGAAGCCGAGATCGTACGGCGCCTCCACTGTCGGACTTACTGACCGCCAATCTGCACATAAAAAATGTGATAACAAAGAAAACTATATGCATCCTTTTCTTTAAGGTGCTAGAGAAAAGGATACCTATACTTTTCTTTGTTCTTATTTACTGACATATTTGTTTGACAGAGTATAGCAACACTAGAAGAAACAAGTTATCTCTTTGTATAGTGGCCGAGCGTGTCAGATTTTGTACTGGAGTTGTTACTTGCCTGTGATTTTAAATATGTCTCAAGTCCTTGAATGTTCATATTTTTTGTGTTGGTGCAATTAAATATCACGTAACGAGGCATTTTTTATGTTTTTGTTGACTTCAACTTACAAAAATTGACGCCCGAAAGCTGCAAGCTGCGATAAAAACGGACAACTCAGTGGATTTTACTGAGTTCATTTGACACGCTAAGTACGAGTAGATACGTTTGCTTGATCTATGGTATATATGACATCTGTGGTTGGCAAAAAGCACAGACATCGTTGGCTATAGACATAGGCAAAATCATAGTAGCTGGAGCTACATAATCCCTCGTATGCTACACATAAATGGGCCAGTTTCTCGAAAGGTACAAGACTTGTATTATAAGTGCGTGAACTGTCAAATCGTATGGGTTGTCATGGAAACACACTTGTAATACAAGGCTTGTACCTTTCGAGAAACGGGCCCCAAGGCCCATTTCTCAAAACTGAAAGTTACAAGTTACAAGCGGAAATCACTTTCCAACTTGTAATATTAGACATTGACAACCACTTGTAAATTGTAACTTGTGGTTTCGAGAAATGGGCCCCTGTGCGTGAGTTTATTTTTTAGCTTTATTGGACAGTAAAAATTGCACAAAAGAACTTAACGCCAGAGGCTTTCTCTACCAGCTTTGGGTCAAACAACAGAGACCGAATATTCCAGATAAATTCTAGCTATTTGGAAAAGCTTAGATACGCTATAAGCCCTTGTTCCTCGTAGATAACCAAGTTTGATAACTGGTTTTGTATGAGGAAAAATAATTCTTCCTAGCTTAGCTAACTGGGTTATGAAATAGGATATTTTTTTTTCTTCGTAGAAAACCATTATTTTTTGCAGTTTTCTACGAAGAATTTTTCTTCTTCTTTGCTTACCCGGTTATGAAATGGATTTTTTTTTCCTCGTAAAAAACCATTATTTTTTACAATTTTTCTTCTTGGCTTTTTTTTTTCTTCTTGGCTTACCCGGTTTTGAAATGGGATTTTTTTTCCTCAAAGAAAACCATTATTTTATGCACTTTTCTACAAAGATTTTTTTCTTCTAAGCTTAAAATAGAAATCTGCAAAAAATAATGGTTTTCTACGAGGAAAAAATGTCTCATTTCATAACCGGGTAAACAAAGAAGAAAAAAAATTCTTCGTAGAAAACTGCAAAAAAGAATAGTTTTCTACGAAGAAATAAAACATCCTCTTTCATAACCCAGTTAGCTAAGAAGAATTATTTTTTTATCATACAAAACCAGTTATCAAACTTGGTTATCTACGAGGAACAAGGGGCTATCAGGAAGACTGTTAACTGAACAAAAAGCTAAAGATTAGCTTGAGAAATTTGACGAGTTTGACACTATAAATAAATAAATAAATATTATAGGACATTCTTACACAGAATTAAATCTTACTTGGCGGCTGTGCGTTGTTGATGGCGTGTAACGCGTCAGCTATGTATGAAAGCAGCACGCAAGCAGACTCGATCTGCGGAGCCAGGGTGTCATCAACTTGTCCTTCTTCTAGTTTTTCTAGAACTTCAGGTGCGCTGAGTTTGTTGACGCTGAAATAGAAAGGTAGCTGGGGAGTTTATTGCAAAACCTTAAATTTTTTGACCAAAGCATGAAACTTGGCACAGTTGTTCCTTATATCAAAATAAGCCGATTAAGATCGGGAGCCTTCGGGAGCCTCCCCCCTGGGGCCCGGGAGGGGGGGTCAAAGTACCGCTTCACCCGGCTTGGTTTGAAAAATTCTAACTTACCCCGTTTAGTTAATAGGTCATGTTTGGTATCGTTTTCGAGTAAATCAATAACGTAGAATTCGTTTTTAGTACTAAAATTATAATTTAATGGTAAATAAAATAAAAAAAAAATAAAAAAATTTAAATTTTCATCCATGATTTACAAATTCAGGTCATCATAAATGACAAACTGTTTGCTTTTCCTATAAATAAAAAATATGACATGATAGCCTATTTAATATAGATTATAAAAAATATAACTTTTATCCACCTTTACTAACGTTAAGTTCCACAAAAAAATTACTTTAAGACGCGCGGCGTCGGGACGCCGCGAGCGTAATTTTAAAATGCCTTTATTTTAGAAACTCTATTAGACCCCGTTTAGCTATTAGGTCATGTTTGACATCGTTTTCGAGTAAATCAATAACGTAGAATTCATTTTTGGTACTAAAACTATAATTTAATGGTAAGTAAAATTAAAAAAAATTAAAAAAATTTGAAATTTTCATCCATGATTTACAAATTCAAGTCATCATAAATGACAAACTGTTTGCTTTTTCTATAAATAAAAAATATGATATGAATGAAAGCATATTTAATATAGATTATAAAAAATATAACTTTTATCCACCTTCACAAACGTTAAGTTCCACAAAAAAGTTACTTTAAGACGCGCGGCGTCCCGACGCCGCGAGCATAATTTTAAAATACCTCTATTTTAAAAACTCTATTAGACCCGGTTTAGCTATTAGGTCATGTTTGATATAGTTTTCGAGTAAATTAATAACCAAAAATTTATTTTTGGTACTATAATTATAATTTAATGGTAAATAAATTAAAAAAAATATTCATCTATGATTTGCAAATTCAAGTCAAAAAAAATGTCAACTGTTTGCTTTTTCTTTAAATAAAAAATATGATGTAAAAGCCTATGCGTATGTCACCAAACACCCAGACAAGTTTGGTGGAAACTTCCTTCACGAACTGCTTGGTGTCTGATGACCATGGTCCAAATGTTTCAAATGCAATTGCCGCAAATATGTAGTTGTTTTTTAAAAATGCATATTTGCGCGTTTAAACTGGGCGTTTTGCAGCAGCAGTCCCTGGTTTCTGGGCCGAACGTTAGACGTTGGACGGAGCCAAGGTATCCACACAGGTCACGCCCCACGCCAAGGGTCGTCCCAGAAACCAAGACAAAAGCGAGCAACCATCAGGCCGCTTTCCGTCTGCTGCTGACAAGCCGACAGGTTCGAGGGTTGTCGGTATGTTCGCTGTGCCGAGAGCCTTGCGGATTAAATCGTTAAGTGCAGCGTGTCACAAAATTCGGCCAGCACTAGACTGGCAGTGGAGTCCGTGGTGTCCTAATGCGTCGGCAGCAAGGGTGTGGTTGGCATGTCTTTAGCCCCAGTCTTAGACAAATGGCAGTATATGATGAAGTAAGGCAGCCTCGGAAGGAGGTATGTTCTCCAAGTGTCGATCTTTTCTAGTAAAGAGGTTCTTCCGGCACTCATTCACTGCTGCGTAAGGACCCTTGATCTGAAACAATATGTGCATTGTCATTTTATTTAAACAGATTTTCCAACTATCAAATTACAACATTTTCGTGGATCACCTTCACTATTACACACTTACCTATCATACAAAATAATTACAAACTTTAGTAGAATATGATTAGCCTATCTATGATATTGCTCCATCTCGTAATAGTTTGAAGCCTTGGGTGGCCATGTTTCTCCCTTGTCGATCGTTTCAAGCTGCGTTTATCGTACCTATCCCATATAGGTACTATGTCTAATCTAGAAACGTTTTCTTTTGGCTGTGAAGCTTAGCCAGGCCACCCAAGGTGTCAAACTATTACAAGATGGAGCAAATCAGATTCTACTAAAGTTTGTAATAATTTTGTATGATACGTAACGTAAGTGGGTAATACTGAAGGTTACGTGATCCACCAAAAAGTTGTAATTTGTTAGTTGTAGACTCTAAAATGATAATGCACATATTGTTTCAGACCAAGACGTTGCGTAACAGTGAATGAGTGGTCGAAGTACCTACCTCTTTAGGTACCAGAAAATATCGATAATTGGAGAACATACCTCCTTCAGAGGCTGCCTTGCATCAGCATATACTGCGCACAGTGTACCAGGGGCCCATTTCTCGAAGCTACAAGTTACAATTTTCAACTGGTTGTCAATGTCTAATATGACAAGTTGCAAAGAGACTTCCGCTTGTAACTTTCAGTTTTGAGAAATGGGACCCAGGGCGTTCTTGTTTGGAGTCAGGCGCTGGTGCCACACCAAAATTTGCCAAGTCCGTCTTCTTGGGGATGGAAGGAAGAAGGAGACGAATGGGTAGTGTGGTACCCATTCGTCTCCTTCTTCCTTCCATCCCAGTCAGGCAACACTGAAGTGGCCAGTATATGCTTAGAAGTTACAAGATGTAAATGTAAATCAGGTTCCAAAAACCGATGAAACTGCATAAAGAGGGTAGAGCCTTCTTTATGCAGTTCCATATGTACCCAGCTATGTCTCTGTGAAGGGAATGTATAGTATGAGTATGAGTAATCTGTCAATTAGGACACCACAGACTAAACTATAAGTGCTAACTTTTCAGTCTTGGATACTCTATGGCAGTTCCGACTCAATTATAATAAGCTCATTATAATTGACTTTAGTTAACTATAATAATTTCAAAAATATAACTTCATACAATTTCTATACTAATTTGTGATACCTGGCAAATTTTCCTTCATCTGAAACACATTTTTTTTTATCTGTCGCGTTATCGGCCAATCAGAGACGGTTATTACAAACAATTGGTTGCTAGGTAATTCGATGTTGATACAACGGTGAACGACTCTATTGACATTAATTTTGACTTGCATGAATGGTGATATTTCCGTCCATTGATGATGAAGATGATGACTCGTAGAAAAAGTATTGTATACAATAGTGATATAATTAAGCTTTTCACTCTCGTACCGTACTACACTTGGTACTCGACTGAAAAGTTTTGTATTATATCACGATTGTATAAAATACTATTATATAAATTTCTTACAGGATTCACTACAATGAATAAATAACAGGTACAATCGGTCTTTAGATCGTGTGGTCCGACCCGAGTGTTGCCGTTGTCGACACCGGAATCAATAATAATGAATCTTTTTCTATTTATGCATTAACACACCTCTGACACTGGCGATCAAATATATGAAAGAGGCGCGTTCCCCGCACACAGTCTAAGCTCGCGTAGGTGAACGCGTACTATCCTTTGTGAATAGGCTTTAATATCATATTTTTATATTTATACAAAAAGCAAACCGTTTGACATTTATGGTGACTTGAATTTGCAACTCACAGAATTTTTTTTTTTAATTTCATTTAACATTAAATGGTCATTTTAGTACCAAAACTAAATTCTACGTTATTTATTTACTCAAAAACGATACTAAACATGACCTAATAGCTAAACGGGTTCTAATAGAGTTTTTTAAAATAAAGGCATTTTAAAATTACGCTCGCGGCGTACCGACGCCGCGCGGCTTAAAGGTTTTTTTTATGAAACTTAACGTTAGTAAAGGTGGGTAAAAGTTATATTATTCATAATCTATATTAAATAGGCTTTCATATTATTTTTTTTATTTGTAGAAAAAGCAAACAGTTAGACATTTATGATGACTTGAATTTGTAAATCATAGATGAAAATTTCAAACTTTTCATTTTTTTTATTTTATTTACCATTAAATTATAATTTTAGTACCAAAAATGAATTCTACGTTATTGATTTACTCGAAAACGATACCAAACATGACCTATGAACTAAACGGGGTATGTTAGAATTTTTCAAAGCAAGCCGGGTGAAGCGGTACTTTGACCCCCCCTACCGAGCCCCAGGGGGGAGGCTCCCGAAGGCTCCCGATCTTAATCGGCTTATTTTGATATAAGGAACAACTGTGCCAAGTTTCATGCTTTGGTCAAGAAAAAAAAGGTTTGGCCTCTTTTTGTCGATAAACGTCCCCACTAAGGTATATTAGCCTCTGTGTATGGGTATGAATTTTGAACAATTAGATTTTGTGATACTTCGACAGCACTAACAGAGAAAGGGACGAACACAAGGTCTCGTTAAGCTAAACCAAGAATTCAGGTTACAGAAAACCATCAATACCTACGTAGAAATTTCACATTACTGTCGCTGACCAAGATAGGAAGAACCACTTTGGTCTAATCCCTATGAAATCCTCGGTGAAATACTCGCTCCCTCCCGCGATGCGGGGTCTCCCGTCATTTCTAAACTTAAATAGAATTGGGTGGGGCACATTGCTAGGCAGAGTGATGGCGGGTGGACCAAAACGTGAATGGTGGCTCATTGGGTGGACGATATTCGAAAAACTGCGGGCACCTCTGACAACTGAGACTATTAGCTCAGGACCGGGACAAATGGCGTACACGAAGGGAAGTCTATGCTCAGCCACAGTAATCACAGTATACTAGTAATAAAGAGTACAATCGCACAGTATGGCCACTCCCGCTCCCCGCTGAAAATGCCGCCCACCCGCACTCGGTTACCACACAGTTACCGCCTGTCAAAAACGCGACTAGTCGACCTGTCATATCTCTTTCATAGCATGGTACGCGTTCACCTACACCTTAAATGTGTGCGTAGGAACGAGCCTCTTTCATATATTTGATCGGCATTGTCCGAAGTGTGTCCATTGTCAGCACTGGGTGGTACATTGTCCGAGGTGTGTCTATGGTCAGCAGTGGGTGATTAATGATTATGATGATGACTCACCACGTGGTTAACCAGCCCTGCGCGGCGGGGAAGAGTTGTTTATGATCTCCGCCAGAGTGCGCGTCGGCCAGCCGGCACATTTCCCGCATGAGGAGCGGCGCGCATGCGTTCTCGCCGCATACTGTGATGAGAGCGGCGAGCGTCCGCTCGCTTACTTGCTCGTCGCTATGGAAACAAAAAAGACATTTAAATAGAAAATTTTATCATAGAATGACTCAGGTAAATAGGCTAGTTTCCTATACTTAAAATAAAATATTTTATGTAGTGCACGAAATAAAGCACTACATAATTAGAAGAAAAATATGGACAGTAGTTATGTATAAACATAATTTATATTTAATAAGTCAAAGAGAAAGATATAAAGTAAATGAATTGACCGTGACGTCACTCCATATTACCAAATCGTTTTGACAGTTCATAAAAAAAAGCTGATTTGACTAGTAGTAAACTAGCCTATTGTAGGATAATGGGGGATGTCTGAAAATTTTAAAATCGCCTGATATTTTTTCTGGTGATAGGAATAAGCATTTCTATTTACAGAAAAAAGTTACAGATTTTTTGGAAGCACCATACATTTTATAAAAATAAAAACGTGTTGCTCGACTGCGCGTACGACCCACTTCGGCAGTTATGAGATTTGTCTTAGTCTTTAAAAAAATTCCATTTTGAATCTGTGCTGGCCATAGACACTGACAGTTTGTCAGCTTGACATTTTTCTCGGAGAATTTATAACCATATCTGGTGAACTATTTATTACTGTTTTCGACTCATTTTCTCTCCCTGGCCTCTGATTTTGCCTCCTTCTACGACTACCTTCGCTCTCGAACCCCGGACGTTGATTTTACTGGCTTAAAACGACGACCTTTGATATTAACCTCTGGACCTGATTCTGCTTGCATTAACGAAGACGTTTGCTTTTAAACACTGGACCTGATCCTGCTGAACTGTTTACGATCCGTTTTGCCTCCCTGACTTCTGATTTTGCTTGATATAAGGACGATCATCGCTTTTAAGTTCCGGACACTATTTGTTATAATGAATGCAAGTACATAAACACGATATAAGGATCCCAAAACATGCTTTATACCAACTTGTTCTAAAACCAACCAGAAAAACCCAGATTTAAAATTGTTCATATTAAGAAAGGAGCTGAAGGAAAGTTGGTGTCAATAGGTTGGCAGGAACTGCCCAACCAGAGTGCGATTTTGCTGTGAAGACCACCTGAGTGTAAGATACCGTGTCTTGTTTACCAACCTTAAAATGCAGTTACACGCTGGCAATAATATCATAAAAAAGAAAGCCTTAAATATCTGACACGGTGGCATTTTATAAAATGTGTATTTTTTGGATAGACCAATAGGAAAAATATGGTAAAATACATTTTTTTTTATAATTTGCAATGTCCTATAATAAAATATAATTGATTTATTTTATTGTGTTGTTTTATTTTACTTGTGTGTGTCATGTGTGTCGAGTTACTGTCAAGTTACTATCAAATTCAGTCGGCTATGGCTTTCCATATTCTTCTATGGCCCTCCATACTGTTAAAGCATGATTAACAGCACTATAGTAGATTGTGTTACGAGGGAGCAAAATTGCATATTTATAGCGAGGATATAAATTGAATTGTGAACAAAGTGAAGTATTCTATATGTAATTGAATACTGAGTGTAGTGACTGGGATTCGAAAAGAAAGGGTTATTTTCTTCCCTGCACTGCGAGGAGGGTGCAAAGAGGCACTTTTCCTCTTTGCTATTAGGGACCAAAGTGATACTTTTCCCTTCAAGGACACATTTTTTTTACATGGTTACATAACATACCATTTTTTATGTTCATATAACATATCATTATATATAAATTTCCTAAAAGTTGATGTTAATATGTGTAGCAAATTTAATTCCACCTTGTGTCTTAACACTTGAATCCCTCACTACGCTCAGGATTAAATTTAAGAATACCTTGCTACACTCAAGATATATATCTCATTTTTCTCCCTTGTTGCACAATCTACTATTGCTACCATTTGACACTTTTTTTTTCATATCATATAAGCAAAATACTAAAATATGAATCAGGTCTGTTGTAAAAATATTATGCACTTAATCAACACAATTTTTTTATACATAATATTAAAATATGTTACAACATAAAAATGTTCTCATAGCAATATTATATAGGTATTAAGATTTATAAGATTGTAAGTATTAAGATTTTTAGTTATTAAGAACTATATTTGCAGTGCCCTTACAGGGTTCATAGCTGTGCTATACCTACTGAAATGTACCAACTTATGTACCTATGATAGCAATAAAGAATTACTGATTACTGATTATTACTTATGTGCAAACACTTTCCGTGGCGTTAATATTTTATACAGGCCAGACAAAGTTATTGAACAGAAAAGTGTCACTTAATTCCCTCCTAACAGGGCCGAAATGTACCCTTTCTGAATGGGTGATGTGAAAAGCAGTAGGCGTCACACCGCAAACTCATTTCCTTTTTGAGCACTAACTACTTAAAGCAGACAATAAACCAACAATCTAAAGTTATTTGTTTAGGGCACAGGTCCTTCTCTAGTTCTCATCTGTAGGCAGGTGCGCTTATGAATCACTACTAGGAGTTAGCCTGTTTTCACATTACCCGATCCAATATCGGATGTCGGAAGGATTTCAATGGAAAAAATCCAAGACGACGCCTGTAATGTATGGGATATCGGTCCAACATCTGGAATTAGATCGAATAATGTGAAAACGTACTTATGGGTGCTAAAATGAGTAATAATGTTAATATAGATCAAGACAAATTTATGTTTATTACACTCTAATAACATGTAGTTGCACTTTTCAAAATTAATGGGATACACATTCTCTGTCCAAAATATCTCTGCATCTTTCATCAATTTCTTCTTCACAGGCATTGTGTTTGTCGCTGTTCCACATTTTGGCAAATTAGATGAACTAGCTCTTACAAAATCGCTAGTACCTATCCACGTTTTCCCAATTCAATGGGCTTAAAAATTGTAATCAGGTCCGGGGTTCAACGCAAAGGCCGTCGGCAGCAAGCAGGGCAAGCACACGTCTTCGTTAATGCAAGTAGAATCAGGTCCAGGGTTTAAAATCAAAGGTCGTCGTTTTAAGCCAGTAAAATCACGGTCCGGGGTAGGGTTGCCAACCGTACTATATAATATAGTACTGTACTATATTTTGGCCCAGCGTACTATATTCTATATGAAGCATATATAGTACGCAAAAGTACTATATTTTTGGGGTCCATGCCAGTGGCGAATTTACACTAGGGCCAAACCGCCAGGAGCGGCGTTTTGATAATGAAAAAAATTTTGGGCTCGCTCCGCTCGCGCTTTTATTCATATTTAACCTTCACTGTACATTTTATTACTTCGTTCTGACCTGCAAATATTGCAGTTACGTATAAAGCCAAAGCCACCGTTGTTTGCAAACATTTGTATTTTTTGGGTGCGCCAAAGTTCATATAAAATTTTTATATAGATTATTGGTAGTCCGAAAATGTTTCTCATACAATTTTACATTATAACGATCATTATTTATAACAATTTTATGTTAATAACTATCGTAACTTCGAATGACTTATGTTCATAATGTCATTCATCATAAATATGTTTTATACTAATGTTTATGTTTATATACTTATTGATCATAACGATTGCGAGTAATATAATTTATCGTTATATTATTGTTAACAGAACAGCCATCACATGAGACAGTCCAGTTAGGTGCGACGACGAGCGTAGCGAGGAGGAGCGTGTTAGGTTGACCGTGAGCGAACCAGAAACGAATTTTTAATGTAAATTGTATATGTCACTGTAAAAGCTTCAAGCGCGCTTCTATAAATGGCACAAGTTTTTCATAGAACTTCCCCAAAACTTTTAAATAATTTTATGAAGAATGATTTTCTTAAACACAAAATTATGAATGTTATTAAATATTTGTATAGAATTTATGATTAAAAATTTTCGACTAAATGATTATTATGAACAGTGATAGTAGTACTATTGATAATAATGAAACAAAATTATGATAAGTAAAATTATGAGAAATGATCATTCGGAGCACAAATCGGTATAAACAATAATTGTATAACAAATAATTTTATATGAGCCAATATGGACCCGTATTTTTTCCATAATATATTAAATAACGACATTTCTTAAGGGGATTCTCTACTACGATGAGCTTCGATTTCAATCAATTGGTATTATGAATATTACGATAGTTTCTAAAGCATATCATATTTACAGAATCGTCTTTAAACAAACTAGCATCCCATAATTAGGTACCTACTTCACACCTTATTGATTATGTGATATTTAGCATCAAAGTTGAACTATTTTAGGACCGAAACTGGTTCTTGGTCAAAATTTTTGCCTTAATAAGTTTAAAATTAAATTTGCTTTTGCATTTTTATAAAAGTCTAGATTTCATTGAAGTAAAAATGTTTTTAAAACAATGTCAAATTTCATAAAAAATATAAGTACTCATAATATGGGTATTTTTTTTTAATATGGGTCTTGTAAAGAAAGTAAGTAGGTAACTATTGAAATTAAAAGAATATTAATAGGTACGTAAGTAAAAATTGCATACCTGTCAATAAAATTAGAAAGTGATAGAAGACTCAATATTGCATATTTTTCTAAATACGCCGTATATATTGTTGGTGTTCAATAAAACATTTGGTACATTACATACAATAAATAACTAGTTATAAAAAAAGTATAGTGAGAATCTAAGCAACTTATAGTGAGAATTTAGGTAACTTATCAATAAAATAGCTAACTGTAATAGACAATATTGACAACATATTTAGTTATTGATGTGCACTAGTTATATATTACGCTAAGTAAAACATTCGACAACATGAAAGTTTGCTTTTTTAAAAAAGGCCAAATGTTAAGTTGGTAAATGTGAGCTTGGCAAATAGAACAATAAGTTGGGAAATGAACATTCGGCGGAATAAAATTGCGCGAAACGTGAGTTGGGAAGTGATATTCGGCCATATAACTTTCGACGATACTTAAATAAGAGAACCAATGCAACACAAAACTTGTCAAAAATCGATGAAAACCGAATGGAGCCCCTTAGAGTGGACAGAAAGAACGATCTCTACGACTTGGTTATCGATTATGTGTACCGTACTATATTTTATTTCGGTGTACTATATTTTTTAGATGGAATTTTCTTAAATACTATATTTCCCTAAAAAAAAATTGGCAACCCTAGTCCGGGGTTCGAGAGCGAAGGTAGTCGTAGAAGGAGGCAAAATCAGAGGCCAGGGAGAGAAAATGAGTCGAAAACAGTAATAAATAGTTCACCAGATATGGTTATGAATTCTCCGAGAAAAATGTCAAGCTGACAATCAACTGTCAGTGTCTGTGGCCAGCACAGATTCAAAATGGAATTTTTTTAAAGACTAAGACAAATCTCTGCTGGAAAGGAAAATCTGGCGGAAGATTCTAGGGCCAATCAAAGAGGGAGATGGAACCTGGAGGCGCAGGAGAAATAGAGAGCTGGAAGAGCTAATGGCGGTGCCTAATATAATTGGCGAGATCAAAGCCACACGCCTCCGCTGGCTTGGCCACCTGGAAAGGATGGGAGAGGATCGTGGTGTGAGAAGAGCATATGTGGGACGCCCAGGTGGAAAACGTCCGCGTGGGCGTCCCAGATATCGCTGGTGCGAGGAAGCCCTGAAAGACCTGTCCGCACTTGGTGTACCCAACTGGCGTGAAGTGGCGCAGGATAGGGCAGAGTGGCGGTCTCTTGTGTCGGAGGCCAAGATCCTTTTTGGGTCGCTGAGCCAGTGAAGTAAGTAAGTAAGACAAATCTCATAACTGCCGAAGTGGGTCGTACGTAGGGTTGCCAATTTTTTTTTAGGGAAATATAGTATTTAAGAAAATTCCATCTAAAAAATATAGTACACCGAAATAAAATATAGTACGGTACACATAATCGATAACCAAGTCGTAGAGATCGTTCTTTCTGTCCACTCTAAGGGGCTCCATTCGGTTTTCATCGATTTTTGACAAGTTTTGTGTTGCATTGGTTCTCTTATTTAAGTATCGTCGAAAGTTATATGGCCGAATATCACTTCCCAACTCACGTTTCGCGCAATTTTATTCCGCCGAATGTTCATTTCCCAACTTATTGTTCTATTTGCCAAGCTCACATTTACCAACTTAACATTTGGCCTTTTTTAAAAAAGCAAACTTTCATGTTGTCGAATGTTTTACTTAGCGTAATATATAACTAGTGCACATCAATAACTAAATATGTTGTCAATATTGTCTATTACAGTTAGCTATTTTATTGATAAGTTACCTAAATTCTCACTATAAGTTGCTTAGATTCTCACTATACTTTTTTTTATAACTAGTTATTTATTGTATGTAATGTACCAAATGTTTTATTGAACACCAACAATATATACGGCGTATTTAGAAAAATATGCAATATTGAGTCTTCTATCACTTTCTAATTTTATTGACAGGTATGCAATTTTTACTTACGTACCTATTAATATTCTTTTAATTTCAATAGTTACCTACTTACTTTCTTTACAAGACCCATATTAAAAAAAAATACCCATATTATGAGTACTTATATTTTTTATGAAATTTGACATTGTTTTAAAAACATTTTTACTTCAATGAAATCTAGACTTTTATAAAAATGCAAAAGCAAATTTAATTTTAAACTTATTAAGGCAAAAATTTTGACCAAGAACCAGTTTCGGTCCTAAAATAGTTCAACTTTGATGCTAAATATCACATAATCAATAAGGTGTGAAGTAGGTACCTAATTATGGGATGCTAGTTTGTTTAAAGACGATTCTGTAAATATGATATGCTTTAGAAACTATCGTAATATTCATAATACCAATTGATTGAAATCGAAGCTCATCGTAGTAGAGAATCCCCTTAAGAAATGTCGTTATTTAATATATTATGGAAAAAATACGGGTCCATATTGGCTCATATAAAATTATTTGTTATACAATTATTGTTTATACCGATTTGTGCTCCGAATGATCATTTCTCATAATTTTACTTATCATAATTTTGTTTCATTATTATCAATAGTACTACTATCACTGTTCATAATAATCATTTAGTCGAAAATTTTTAATCATAAATTCTATACAAATATTTAATAACATTCATAATTTTGTGTTTAAGAAAATCATTCTTCATAAAATTATTTAAAAAGTTTTGGGGAAGTTCTATGAAAAACTTGTGCCATTTATAGAAGCGCGCTTGAAGCTTTTACAGTGACATATACAATTTACATTAAAAATTCGTTTCTGGTTCGCTCACGGTCAACCTAACACGCTCCTCCTCGCTACGCTCGTCGTCGCACCTAACTGGACTGTCTCATGTGATGGCTGTTCTGTTAACAATAATATAACGATAAATTATATTACTCGCAATCGTTATGATCAATAAGTATATAAACATAAACATTAGTATAAAACATATTTATGATGAATGACATTATGAACATAAGTCATTCGAAGTTACGATAGTTATTAACATAAAATTGTTATAAATAATGATCGTTATAATGTAAAATTGTATGAGAAACATTTTCGGACTACCAATAATCTATATAAAAATTTTATATGAACTTTGGCGCACCCAAAAAATACAAATGTTTGCAAACAACGGTGGCTTTGGCTTTATACGTAACTGCAATATTTGCAGGTCAGAACGAAGTAATAAAATGTACAGTGAAGGTTAAATATGAATAAAAGCGCGAGCGGAGCGAGCGCAAAATTTTTTTCATTATCAAAACGCCGCTCCTGGCGGTTTGGCCCTAGTGTAAATTCGCCACTGGCATGGACCCCAAAAATATAGTACTTTTGCGTACTATATATGCTTCATATAGAATATAGTACGCTGGGCCAAAATATAGTACAGTACTATATTATATAGTACGGTTGGCAACCCTAGTCGTACGCGCAGTCGAGCAACACGTTTTTATTTTTATAAAATGTATGGTGCCACCAAAAAATCTGTAACTTTTTTCTGTAAATAGAAATGCTTATTCCTATCACCAGAAAAAATATCAGGCGATTTTAAAATTTTCAGACATCCCCCATTCAAGCGGAAGGAGTGGAATTCCTTGCCGGCGGCTATATTTCCGAGCTTATTGTATAACCCGGCAACCTTCAAATCTAGTATGAACAGGCATCCTCTGGACGAGCTCACTCCATCGTAGGCCACGTAGGCCTTTGGCTAGTCTGTGGCCAAGAGTAAGCCCATTTATAATAAAAATAAATAAAAAAGCTTAGGAAAAACATTGTAATTAGTTCATTTGATATGGCACTGGACAGCAATGTTAACCAACAGGCTAACCAAGTAGCAAGTAATCTACCAGGGGTGCAGAAACGTCTAAGATACTCACTTCATCGAGGACCGCCGCCTATTGAGTTGGCGGTGTACATCGCACGGGTCGAACCCGGCTTGTAACATGGCTGCCTCTTGCGCGGCGTCGGCCGGATTTATATCCATTTTCCTTTTGCGTTTGCGTTAAATCGAACAAATAGTTCAGGGTAACGTAGCAGTATATTTAAAACTAGAGGTTGTGACTACTTAATTTTATAATATCAAGTCTAAGAGCATAATTTTGAAGTGTAGATAGAAAACATTTATATAGGTTTTCGCTTCTACCCATTGCACCGATACGTGTAATCTAGTCTATCCCTGGCTTCACTAGATATGCGACTTTACTTAAAAGTACGTATAGTTACTATCAGATGAAGGTGGTCACAAATATTTGAACACGCCTCAATCGCCAAAGCGTTGATATTATTTGAGCACCTTAGGCGCTCTGTTCCCACAATTTAAGATTTGTAGTAACTCTTCGATCAAACGTTCGCCGTGTTCGTACGTAACACATTAAAGCGGATGAGAATGAATGCGAATGAATCATCCGCTTACACGTGTTGCGTATGTACACGGTGCACACACATACATGCCTTGCGGCATAATTAGAAGAGTTAATGCTGTGCTAGTACTATACGTAGGAATAACATACCAATGTAGGACTATGTGCTTGCATATAGCGGTGAGAAGTGCCGCGTTGTCGCTAGCGACGTCGGTCAGCAGCACCGTCTTGTCGAGGGCCGCGGCTTGTTCCACGAGCACTGTCTTGTCCGTTTCGCTGTCTACCCAGCTCTCTGAAGGGTTGAGACACTTTAGTCAATAATATAAACAATATTTATAAAGATAATGTACAGAATACAAAGGTATTGGTCGTTTTAGACTAGACAGCAGATTTTAATGACTATTCAATGAGATATACATACCTTCTGCTTCCGCAGATCTCGTCGCTTGGGACCTAGAACAAAAAAAAGTTATTGTTATCATTATCATTAGTTTTCGATTATTATATGACTCTTCATCACTTTGACGTATACAATTTAGAGGTCAATTAACACCGCTCGTTCAATAAGTCGGATTCAGTAAATGACGTGTTTCATTCACCAATATGTCGGTATGTAGTGGCCACTTACGATCCGGCCGGTGCGTCCTGCGTGCCAGTCCTCGCGGGGGCTTCGGCCTCTGTCCTGAACACGCTACGGAGAGCGTTGCGGAGCGCTAGAGACCCGTTGGCGGCTCCTTCGGGCGCCGTGGATGTCGGTGTGGGTAGTTCGGTTTCGGTCGGGGATGCATTCGCTGAGCGCTTGGCGTCTGTAACTGATATGAATTTATACTTTATACATTCTTTCGCTCAAGAGTTTATTAGTCGATGATTTGACCAGGCGAACCTTAGTGTAAGGTCTGAGTGGACGCTTGGAGTGTGCAGCGGGGTGGACGAGCGTGCGTCCTTTCAAAGACATGTATAACTCCATATAGACAGATAAAGTCTAAGAAAAAACGTACCTCAGTTACGTACAGAAAAAGGTACGGTGGCCTAGATGGCATAACACCTTTGGGGTACGCTCAGCTAGATGGCGCTAATATTAATATTTGACATTTTAAAACATACAAAGCTAAGAATATGGGCCAAATTGTCAAAACTGAGGTTCAAAAGTTTTAAGCCTGTGTCAAGAGATGGCAGACTATGCACTGTGATTACACATTTTACTTCGACAGTAACTCTTTGTAATACTCGATCCTCTTTGGTCCTATGGAGCGTCGCCTCAAGCCACTCTTATGAGCTCCAATTGTTTGACATTCACGCCACACGCCCGGCCCGGCACAACGCCCAATAGGCTACCTGCCTTCTAGTCAAATCCGCTTCTTTTTATGAACTGACAAAACGAATTTGACTTGCTAATATGGAATTTATGTGAAATCGAATTGAGTGACTTCACGGTTAACTCAGTTACTTTATATGTATATTTCTACCTGACTTATTAAATATAAAAATTTTACCTTCCAATAAAATTTGTATTATTTTGCCTGGTATATCCGAGGTCTTTATAGAGAGAGTACGTCGTAGACGTCGCATCGGACCGATAGATGGCGCCATCGTTCGTTGTAAGTCGCTCCGGCGTCTCACCGCCGCGATGTTGGTAGTCCCGTTTTTCCCCACCTGCAACACAAGGCCCCCCGCGCCCCGACTCGCCACCAGCCACCCTCATTGTTGAGGAGAAGTGCCGACGGTATATTAAGCCTACCAGGAAGGCATCACTCAGACCTCGGATATACCAGGCAAAATAATACAAATTTTATTGGAAGGTAAAATTTTTATATTATTTGTGCCGTTTGTATATCCGAGGTCTTTATAGAGACCTGTTTATTATCTCCTGGTGGCGAGTCAGCTGGCGCGCAAGCCTTTGGTAGCCCTATTGGCATGGCATAGCATAGAAGAATAAGTGAATCAGTTGAACCGATTTGACAGATGTATCAGTCGAAATAGCCTTCGATCCGCGAATATCTCGGTGCCAGAAACGCATAAAGAGATTTTCGTGATGACGTTTAGCTTTAGTCAGCGAATAGTTAGAGAAATGACATTATTATACATCGCAGATCAAAACCAAAAAAAAAAAGATGTAGGCGAGGCTGACTTGAACAAGATACAAAAAACCTTAGATACACTATTATTATTAACAGACGCGTTATTTTATCAGGTTATAAACCCAGTTTCAGACACAAAGTGTGGAAATTAACTGTAAAAGTAGTGTAACTATCTGTACTGTAGCAGGGTAACGTAATTGATACTGCTTTTGTCAACCCTTCGTAAAAATTATCTAAATCAATATTAGCTTTGATATGACTATTTAAAGTCCAACGTCTTACGTCCATATCAAACACAGAAAAAGGTCATCACTCACGTGCCCAAGGGCTATTTGTTACAATACTGGTATTTTCGATCAGACTATTTCGCGTCAAGCGAGCGCGGTTGCAAGCGAGACTCCTGAACTCTGAACTCTTTTTAGTGAGGGCATTTGAGGATACCGATCGCTCGGTAAGACTAGCCTAGAAGATGAAAAGTACGAGCGCTGTCGATTGCTACTACACTGGACGGAGGTATCAGTCGATTTCTTTAAGTCAGTCATTGACTCTTAGGGTAATCCATTACCTAATCCAAAACCCGATGCGACGGATTTCTACTTCGTGCAATGAAGGTCGACAGAGTAGACTGAGAGGTGGAGACGTCAGTGTCGCATCGCTGGTGGTTGCTGAACACGTCGTGGTAGCAGGTCAAGGGGTGAATTTAACACCGCCACACATGCGCGCTTTAAGAGCGTAGGCGGAGCGCAATAATGGCGGTGCACCGCACTAACGCTGGCGTTGCGCCCAGTGGGCGCTAGCGGGAACGAACGAGCGCTGATAGCGAGCGCAACGCGCGCGGGACGCGAGCGGAATGCACGCGCATTCAGCGCGCTGATAGCGAAGCGGAATGCGCTTTATGTGTGGCGGAGGCTTAATACGTACCGTTGTACGGCGTAATGCAGGGCTCTCGCAGACGAAGAGGTACGATGACGGGCGAAGCAGAAGAGGGCGAGGTCACCGAAGGTCACTTACTTGGCTCCCAGGGGGTGCATACTGACCTCGTACGACAGTCTGTTGGAGTCAGCAGTTACTGTCGTAGTTACTCGTAACAGAAGAGATGTAGTCCTGCCATCGTACAGCATAACATAACATACAACTGAACTGTGCATAGCATATAGTGCTATGCGAACCTTAAGCCGGCTGCATGTCACTTCAGTCGCCAGCGCCACCGCCTGTTGAAGATTATTCTCCATAGGAAGAGCTTTACTTCGTACAATGTTCCGATTATTGAAGTTCTTATCGGGCTGCAGATGCAAGCAAAACAGGGGCGATTGGCCTACAGCTATCGGCAGCTGTACGAGGTAATGCTGGAAACTGCAGCGGTGCAACCTTCCTCTGTAGACCACGAAAGTTGTGAAATTTATGAAATCAGGTTCTACGATCGAATCAAGCACTATATTAATTGAGTATAGTCGAGCCAGATGATAACTACTGAAGTACTCCTGAGTTCCTGGCCCCTTTCGCTTTGAGCTGGAATCTGAAGTTCACTAAGGCGAAGCAGGTTTATTTTTCCCAATTTGTTTATTAGAGGCTCGGCGAATAAGTTAATCTCTCGAATGGACAGGGGGCGCCACAAGCCTCCGGGAAATCGTCGTGTACTTGGAACCCCCGCGGCCAGATTGCCGATCGGTTTTGGTGTCCGCCCGGTAAACAGACGCACGCTCAGGATGCAGGACGCTGGCTCGAATTCAGATCTGGACATTCTGAAAGGGATTTTTTTTTTTTTTAATTCCGCAAACCTTTACGATGTCTTTGACCTACACAATGAGCGATGTACAGGAATCACAGGGTCTTCTCGCGAGGCGCCTCTCCGATTAGATAGCTCGCGAACATCGTCAGGACACCCTCGCAGCAGTGCGGCTCCTCGTCCGGTTATTGACGTCTTACCTCGTTCAACTATGGGTCTCCAAACCACGTTAGGACGTAGCATCTTAAGAATTTATCTGTTCTCACTTCGGCGACGGAGGAGTCCTTGGTCAAAATAGAGTGTAAATACAGTCGTACTTCACGGGAACTGGAAAGAGAAGAGTGGATACCATAGTGTACGGGATGTCAGCTGATAGCGGCGCCCGGCGTCACATTGGAGGGTAATATCAGCCTGGTCAGCAACAGAGTCTGCAACGATACTGTAGCAGACGGAGCCTGGATAGTCGTGGTCGTGGCACCATTGTAGGGGAAGACAGTGTTCGCGGTGAGCGTGACATCTTAGGCGCGACGGGCGTTATCAGCGTGGCGGCTAGCAGCACCAAGGGCCCACATCAGCAATCTTACCAGCTTGTCACTGCAGCAGACGCTGTTATGTTCGGCGGTGAGATTGAGACGGCCGTCGTCAGCTCGAAAGGCGTCTCGATGCCCTGTCGCGTCGCGCAGTATCGTGCTCGGTGGCCCTCTCGAGGTCGCCGCCGTCAGCGCGGGAGGCACCGGCGCCAGCGTGGCAGTCAGCTACATCGGTGAACAGCATCAACAGAGTTCGCGGCGTCGTCACGGCAAACGCGGCAGGAAAATTAGCGACGCCTTCGCGGCAGCCGCAGTATTGCACTCGGTGGCGCGATGAAGGTCGCCGCGTCTGCAATCTTACCTCGTGCGATCGAGGCGACATCAAGGCGCCAGCATGAGCGTGTCGGCCGACGACACCGGTGGAAAACTTCAAGTAGCTTGCGGCGTTGTCACGGCAGACGCAGCAGAAGGATTGCGACGCCTGTGCAGCGGTTAACAGTATTACGCTCCGCATCACCACTGAGGCGCCAGCATAAGCGTGGCGGCCAGCAATACTGGTGGACAGCTTCGGCAGGGTCGCGTCTCGCGTCGTTGTCACGGCATATGAACGCTCTACATCACCATCGAGGCGCCAGCATAAGCGTGGCGGCCAGCGATACTGGTGGACAGCTTCAGCAGGATCGCGGCGTTGTCACGGCAGATGAGCTCGCTGCATCGCCATCGAGGCGCCAGCATAAGCGTGGCGGCCAGCGATACTGGTGGACAGCTACAGCAGGTGGACAGTCAGCAGGATCGCGGCGTTGTCACGGCAGACGAACGCTCTGCATCACCATCGAGGCGCCAGCATAAGCGTGGCGGCCAGCGATATTGGTGGACAGCTTCAGCAGGCTCGCGGCGTTGTCAAGGCAGACGCACGCTCTGCATCACCATCGAGGCGCCAGCATAAGCGTGGCGGCCAGCGATACTGGTGGACAGCTTCAGCAGGATTGCGGCGTTGTCACGGCAGACGAACGCTCTGCATCGTCACCATCGAGGCGCCAGCATAAGCGTGGCGGCCAGCGATACTGGTGGACAGCTTCAGCAGGATCGCGGCGTTGTCACGGCAGACGAACGCTCTGCATCACCATCGAGGCGCCAGCATAAGCGTGGCGGCCAGCGATACTGGTGGACAGCTTCAGCAGGATCGCGGCGTTGTCACGGCAGACGAACGCTCTGCATCACCATCGAGGCGCCAGCATAAGCGTGGCGGCCAGCGATATTGGTGGACAGCTTCAGCAGGCTCGCGGCGTTGTGGCGGGGGCAGAAGGTGGCCGCGCTGGTAGCCTGCGTATTGACGACTGATCACTAACGGCACGGCGCTCGCGTCGGGGCAGCAGCAGACATACTTACAGCGTCGCACGCGACGCCATGCGGCGGCCACAACGTTGTTCGGCGGCACCGCAGAGATGGCCATCGTTAACGAGGAGGCAACTTCTACGCAACCTCGGCGGCGCCGACGCGGCGGACAACACTGCCGCGGTCAGCGGCGCTATCGCAGCGCTACAGTAAGTTTCGGCGCCGACACGTGGCTTGGGGCCTCCGCACCGAATCGGAAACCGAACATATTCTTTCTAAAATAATATGAATCTGCTCACCCATTCGTCGGAGAAATTCAAACCTCCTTGAAGCGCGGTATTCCTCCACCGCGCCCGCCGCCGCCGCCGCCGCAGCCCGCAGGTCGCGCAGCACGCGGTCGCGAAGCACGTGGTCCCCGGAGCACGTGGTCCCCGGCGGAGCAACTTACCTACGTTACCGCTTATATTCTCGCGCGAAACTTTTAATACGCGGATAACACTTCCTACTTTAGTCTCGGAAATGCGAATAGTTTAAAAAGAAAACTGATTAACGGTAACGATTTTTGCAGCATGGAACTTTCTTACAAAAAAGTGGGTAGAATCATAAAGCACCGCTCGTTCATTTCTATAGTGAGAACCCCGAAAGACGAATAATGATCGCTAGCGAGGCATAATATATCTCATTATTCAAGACGAACGAGCGCAAATTAAAAGGGAAGAAAGAATTGACGGATGAAATTGAAAAATTTCATAATTCCGAAACGTTATAAGCCACTTTTTAAATAAAAACACGAATAACTCTGGTTTGACCAGAAATAACAAGGAAATAGAAACTAAAAGATTAATTTCGAGACACCATGCTGTAAAAATGTTCGAACGGAATACGCGACAACCGGTCACTTCGGCGTTCGACGAAACAATGAGGGTGGCTGGTGGCGAGTCGGGGCGCGGGGGGCCTTGTGTTGCAGGTGGGGAAAAACGGGACTACCAACATCGCGGCGGTGAGACGCCGGAGCGACTTACAACGAACGATGGCGCCATCTATCGGTCCGATGCGACGTCTACGACGTACTCTCTCTATAAAGACCTCGGATATACAAACGGCACAAATAATAGGAATTGGATTTAAAAATAACTTCTGTCTATGTTTTTCTTATAATTATCTGATGCTTTATTTCGTGCATGGTATATTTTATTTTAACTATGTACGGTCAACCAATTTGAATCCTAGGCCACTCTAGAACCCTGTCTTATTTAAACCATGTTCTATTTGCCATAAGAAGTCACATTGCCGTTTACTGTGCAAAGGTTCTACAGTGGCCTAGGATTCAAATTGGTTGACTGTACAGTCAACTTCTCTATATGAGCGAGCACTCAGCCCTTACATTTAGGCTCCTATGAGCAGTGGTAAAAGCCGGGATACCAGAAGAACGTCACTTACTTGTGCAGATGTGGGACAGCAAACTGGCCAACTTCTGTTGGTCCGCGACGCCGATGTACTTGCATATAGATATGCAGAGCGAGCTGCTCAGCCCGTTGTGCTCGCACTCAGCGAAGATATTTATGAACAAGCTGGAAAATAACAAGAAATTAGATAAATCTTAAAAATTAAAACAGCAACACTAAAGCAAACCGTCTGGTGACAACCAAGACTAAGCCCGATAGTCCACTATCATAATTTTAACTTCTGATTAGCAGAAACGTCTGCAATCGATGCCACTAGGCTTAGAAAAATTTAAAAGTGGAAAATGTCTGCCTTGGGTGATACTTGAACTCACGGCCTCTGGATAAATATTCCAGCGCTCTGCCAACTGAGCCACCAAGACTTCAACCAAGCCAGCGAAATTTTCCACTACTAAAGTCAATGGGACCCGTAGCGACATCTACCGTAAGAGTGTTAAACTTCTTAAACGGCAACCGGAGTTCCAAGTCATATTGGAAATTCACCAGTTACGATGCGCTAACCATGCTAAATTTTAACTTCTGATTAGCAGAAACGTCTGCAATCGATGCCACTAGGCTTAGAAAAATTTAAAAGTGGAAAATGTCTGCCTTGGGTGAGACTTGAACTCACGGCCTCTAATTAAATTCACCTAACCACCACCTCACCTATTCACCTATTCACCATTCTTCTAATTAAATTTCACTATCATAATGTTTATCATAGAAATATGATCATAGGCAACATTCCGTTCTTTTTCTTCACGTTGGAGAAAAAGGGAGGCATACAGTTCTATGATCATATTTCTATGATAAACATGATAGTGGACTATCGGCCTAACTTAGGGTCCCCCACATCTAGCGTCTCGCGAGCGTCGCGTCGGGCCAACTGTATGGAAAAAGACGACGCGTCGACGCGTGATCAGAACAGGTCTTTAAATACAGGTCGTTTCACCAAAACTGACACGGATAGAATGAACTGAACAAAACTTTTATTTTTTGAGTGACACCTGTGATGTAACCTGTCAAGAAACATAATTTTATTGGTTAATCTGTCATACACATACCTGGCAGGCAAGCACGGTCGCGCGATAAATGATAAAACATCAGGCCGTCCCTATCGCACTATCTGTAAGCGCGATAGGGACGGCTAGATGTCCAGACCATACTTGTCTGCCTAGCAGTAGCGTAGCGTCGATACAACTCGATTCCCAACGGGTTCCCTAAAATTCAGCAGTATCTGTAGAAGTCCATACAAAATATATCCCAAAAACCCCTCCGGCTTTACCAACAAAAATTTTCACGCGTCGCCACTGCTGCCTAGATACTCTCATGCATTCATTCATGCCAGCTCTTGAATTGACCTGTACTTCATTATTAGCATTAGAATACAAATTAGACTTTTTCAAAATATTAGTGTTCGACACATTGTTATCATGTACTCACTCAATAACTTTTTCTGCGTATGCGACCCTCGCGTTGGGAACTGAGAGCAGAATCTTAGCCAGGACGTATTCGGAATCGTCGGCAAATACCGTTTCGTACGCCAGCCGGCCTTCGGCCTTTGTCAGGGCTTTCTCCCAGTAGTTTACCTGCGACAAAAAAATAAGTTACACCTTGGTAAGCCATATTTATTGACATAATAACCATCACTGTCTTCACTCATTTAAACAATGATGGCTGTTAAATTCTGGCCCTTTTGATGCCATTAATATGGAAACTAGAAGGCGTACCGTATCCATCCATACAGCCATTGATCGTCTCTGTCTGAAAGCTACTGAGAAAAATTGTCTAGGTTGAAGTCCCAATTTTGCACACTGTCACAACCCTCACTAAATCAGAATTCGACAAATTTTAATAATAAGTAAGTGCGTTTTCACATTATCCGATCCGATATCGGATGTCGGACCGATATCCCATACATTACAGGCGCCATCTTGGATTTTTTCTATTGAAATCCTTTCGACATCCGATATCGGATCGCACTAAGGTTACAATACAAGGTTTAATTAGTAAGGTTGAAATGGTGCCGTGACCAGGATTTTAAGACAAAATGTTAACCTACACTTTTTTATTCAATATTATGTCTAATGGTAGCAAAATGTTCAAGGTAGCTTCCAGTGTTACCGACGACAGACCGAGATGCCATATGAAGCTTCTATCATCTTAAATAAGGCCTGAGAGGACGCTCGATCGGCTCGGTGTGTATCGGGGCGGGCAGCGTAGACTCAGAACACTTGTATGAGCTTCAATTGTTTGACATGCACGCCGCACTCCCCGCCCCACTGCGCGCCCAATATGAGTGCACGAGGGCCTTAAGGCCGCTGTACACATGGGGCCAACCCTTGAGCAGCCCCTTGGCCAAGATAAGAGTCGCTGTTTACACATTGGTGAACCAATCACTTGGCATTGGCTCTTCACAAAAGATGGACGTAGAATGGAAAAGGCTAGGTAATTCTAGGTCATTTACGTTGTCAGCAAAATTTAATTAATAAACCTAGTAATAGAATTAAATTATCTGAAATATTAACATTTTTTTAATATTATGATAAGCACATTTATCTTTTTTAGGCAATACATTAAACTAAAATCAACACTATTATTGGCATAGATAAACTTATTATTTTCGTAAATCTTTCACTACTGTCCTCTCTGACGGTTTACGACAAACTGAATGAGGCGCCAACGTGTGAACGCAGTTGGCCATGTGCGCCAAGATCCTTTGATGTTTGGACAAAAAACCGACACCAGTCGGTTAGCCGGCCAGCACTGGCGCCCACTGCCAACATACGGCCAAGTAGCCCTCTACAAGCTTGGCCAAGGGGCTGCTCCAAGGGTTGGCCCAACCGTTGGCCCATGTGTACACTTGTACAGGGGTCTTTACACTAACCTATATCGTCTTTTTCCACAATGTCTCTTACCATATGTCGCAGCGTTTTCTCAGTAGATCGCTGCAGGTGATCAACTAGCACAGGGTATGTTGTCTTCAGTATATGCTCGTGTATAAGTTGCACGGCCTTGCATTCATTCGGCACTAAGATGTTCAGCGTAGCGCCCAGTGGCTCGGGAGACATGAATTGTAGGCGACCGTCCGTCTGTAGAGAAAATATGGTTATAAATAAGCACCAGAAACAACACATTAACACATTCACCACCAGATAAAAATGGCGGACTACGTCAGAAACCGGACGTTATTTATAACCACCGGTGGCGACAACCCGCCTAGCGGGCCGGCATCTAAGCAAAGTTCACGAGTTCACAGACGGGTTCTTGGTGGTGAAAGTGTTAAAGGACGCACTCGGACATTTGAGGATATCTAGACAAGAATGCATAAATCAAAATACAGACAGTTGATTTGTGCAGCAATTCTATTCGTTTAGGGTTTTGGATGCTACGTGAGGGTTGTCAGAGATATGCCGATTGAGTATTTCTGGTTGGCGGTGATGAGGCGAATTACATATTGCACCATAAGGACAACCACCGAGTCAGCTGCGCACGTTCACCGACCTGCCGCACGAGGCGCAAGATCAGCATAACACGACTTTACCTAACTAATGCAATTCTATTAGCACGCACTCTTGATTCAGACTTCGAACAATTGTCATCGCACTTAGGCTATAATTTTTGTATCTTTGATTTTAATTAAATTAGTAATAAAAGTTTTTGGTTTTTTTTCGGACCTCCGATTGTAGCTATCGTAATTGGCGCAGTCGGTAGGATACTCGCGGGTCGAATTCGTGAATATTTCGGGTTCTCTAAAAATCGAGACCGCGCGTTCGCGAGCCACCCGGGTTGGCTATCAAGCACCGCTGCCGAGTATCCAGAATCTACGAGCTGCAAACCGGAGGCGAATCCAGCTATCGATTCCCGTGAAGGACCAAGAATGAAGCATATGTGAGTACCCCTGAATTGTTCTTGTGTGCTTGCTTCCCTATACTGTATATCCTTATTTTCCATAATTTTTCATCCCAAAAAATCGGGATCTCGGGAACCTGCACCGGGTCAGGTTCGACGGGCAACACTAGATTTACGTAGGAATTTAGACAACTTAGAGTTAGGAAGTCCCTTAGATAGTTCAGTAACCTTATTTGAGTCCGATACAATAATGTCCGCGACCCCAGAGGATGTTTACAAGACCTTGCGTCTAGTCCCAGAATTTGACGGCAATCCTAATATCCTTACGCGATTCATTAAAATATGTGATCAAGTAGTCGACGCTTATGTACGTAATGAAGCCGGAAGAGAATTGCTCAATCTATGCGTTGTTAACGGAATACTAAATAAAATAACTGGTACTGCTGCAAGCATTATTAATAGTAATGGCATTCCTGATAACTGGTTAGGTATTAGGACAGCCCTTGTTAACAATTTCTCTGACCAACGTGACGAGACAGCGTTATACAACGACCTCTCAATAGCCAGCCAGGGTAACAGGACACCCCAAGAGTTTTACGACCATTGCCAGACACTTTTGAGCACAATGATGACGTATGTTACGTTACACGAAACTTTAGGCACTACTATAGAAGCTAAACGGACTCTTTATAAAAAGATAGCTATGCAAGCTTTTGTACGCGGCCTGAAGGAACCCTTGGGATCACGCATTAGGTGCATGCGACCAGAAACGATTGAGAAGGCCCTAGAATTCGTGCAGGAAGAACTCAATGTAATGTAAGTGCAACAGCGAGGAGATACTGCTAAAGCGCATCAACCTAATAGGGTAGCTTTGCCCCCGCCAGCCGCAGGGTTTACGCCACCACGTCCATTCCATTCGCCCCAGATACCGAATTGGTCACTGCCTTTTGGTCAGCGCCCGACGCAACAAGCTACGCAACCACCTAAATTTAACCCAACGCAAGCGTACCCTCAAAACCGTATGCCCACTAGGACGTAACAGATGTTCGGCGCCCGTCCCCCTAATTACAACCCTCAAAGTAACGTAAGATAACCCCCTAGGAATAACCCCCAGTACGGATCGAATCCTAAGCCTATGAGTGGAGTTCAGGCTTATTCTCCAAAGGTATTGCCCATGTCAAATCAGCCCTCTTTTAAACCACGCGAAATTCACATGAACGAATGTTCATACAATACCGGCGGTTCATACTATGATAACTATTACATGCAACCGGAATATAATTACGATACCACAGTGACATATGATGATTATACGGAATCTGATCCCGCCGTTGGTCCCAACGTCGAAGCAGAGTATTATGATTATCAGTACAGCAACGAGACTTTACCTGCCGCCAGCACTAGTGAACAGCCAAATTTTCAAAAGGACAGCAGCTCACGAGAGCCAAAATAGAGATAAATCTACAGTCTCAAAGGAAACTGCCTTATATTCAGATCAGCGACCCACCACTCAAACTTTTAATAGACACTGGCGCTAACGAGTCCTTTATTAGCCCCGAGGCAGTACAACGCTATTTCCCAAATTTTCCCCTTAAGTACGACCCTTTCGAGGTCACCAACGTTCACGCCGTGAGCCGAAATGATTATTCGCTAACGATACCCTGTTTCCCGGATCTTAATGACACTGGTGATATAAAACTATTTATATATCGTTTTCACGACTATTTTGATGGTCTGATAGGATATAATTTATTAACGAGTTGGGAAGCTAATGTTGACTTTAAAACACACACTTTATTCACCCGAACTTCAAGCAATCCGATACGAGTATATCACTCGAGCCAAGCAAATAATTACTTCGAGGAAATAATCCCGGCAGGCACGTCGAAAATAATAAAAGCCCCGATTAACACCGCAGACGGTGAGGTCTTAGTAAGAGACCAGATAATTAGCAATTGCATGATTCATGCCTGTTTTACAGTGGTTAAAAACAGCCGTGGATATATAGAGGTTGAAAACCAATCCCAGAATGACGTCATTTTCTCGCTCGACCAGCCAGCTCAAGCTGACCTCCATAGTATCGAGTGCATGCGCACCGAACTGTGCCCTAGTACACGCGCAGAGGACGTAGCGTCAGAGGAGGGCGTCGCGCCTGCGCACGGAACATTTAAACGAGGAAGAGGCGACTAATTTAAAATTACTTTGTTCCCAATATGCCGACGTTTTCTATATTGAGGGAGAAGCCCTTACATTTACCAATAAAATTAAACACCGAATTAGGACTACCGACGAGGTACCAGTTTATACGAAAAGTTATCGGTATCCATTTATACACAGACAGGAGGTTCGAGATCAGATAGCTAAGATGCTCGAGCAAGGAATAATTCAACCCTCCGACTCTGCTTGGAGCTCCCCTATCTGGATTGTACCCAAAAAGGTGGATGCTTCAGGGAAGCAAAAATGGCGCCTTGTGGTCGATTTCCGCAAGTTAAATGATAAAACAATTGAGGACAAGTACCCGATTCCAAACATCGCGGATGTGCTAGATAAGTTGGGAAAATGTCACTATTTTACCACACTGGATCTAGCCAGCGGGTTTTATCAAGTTGAGATGGACCCCCAGGACATACCAAAGACAGCCTTCAACGTAGAGCAAGGTCATTTTGAGTATCTCAGGATGCCGATGGGCCTCCGTAATTCACCCAGCACTCTCCAGAGGGTCATGGACAACGTGCTGAGAGGCCTCCAAAACGAAATTTGCCTCGTGTATCTCGACGACATAATTGTTTTCAGTACATCGCTACAGGAACATATGACCAATCTTGAAAAGGTTTTCCAGAGGTTAAGAGAATCAAATTTTAAGATCCAGATGGATAAGTCCGAATTCCTGAAACTTGAAACACCTTACCTTGGACATATAATAAGCAAGGATGGCATAAAGCCGAACCCTGAGAAAATCTCTGCGATACAAAACTACCCGATACCTAAGACACCAAAGGAAATTAAGCAATTTTTAGGCCTCCTTGGGTATTACCGAAAATTCATCCCTGACTTTGCCCATACTACTAAGCCCCTTACTATTTGCCTAAAGAAAGGAAACAAGATTACTCTTAACTCTGACTATGTTAACTGTTTTGAAAAATGCAAAACTCTCCTTACAAATGATCCTGTGCTACAATACCCCGATTTTACCAGAGAATTTATCCTGACAACAGACGCTTCTAATGTCGCTTTGGGCGCTGTCTTATCCCAAGGCCCAATAGGGTCTGATAGACCAGTATGTTATGCTTCCCGAACCCTTAACGAGAGTGAGCTTAACTATAGTACGATTGAAAAGGAATTACTCGCTATAGTTTGGGCCACAAAGTACTTCCGACCCTACCTTTTTGGACGTAAATTCAAAATTCTAACTGATCACAAGCCCTTGCAGTGGATCATGAATATAAAGGAACCAAACTCACGTCTCACCAGATGGAGACTGAGGCTAAGTGAATATGATTACACAGTCGTATACAAAAAAGGTAAATCCAACACAAACGCCGATGCCCTATCAAGAGTGGAAATCCACAATGAGGAAATCGAATCCATCGTAGCCGACGAGCTTTGCTCAATACTACCCAACCCTACAGAAAGACCGGAGACGTTAGGCAATTCTTCCACAGAAACTGTGCATACCAGCGAAGAGAGCCCCATATTGGAAGTACCAATTACCGATGAGCCACTCAACAAGTTTCACAGACAGATCGTGCTTACAGTCGTAGATGATGTAAAAAGGAAACCGACCGTGACTAAACCTTTCGACACTCACACCCGCGCATCCGTTCAAGTATCAAATTTCAATTTAGAGATAGACGTTGTTAACGCTATCAAAGAGTACGTCAACCCGAAGGTCAAAACCGCCCTGCTTATACAGCCCCCACTCGCCATGTATAAAATCATCCCCATCATCCAGAGCAGTTTCAAAAGCTCCACTATGAATATTGTGCTTTCCAAAGTAGAATTGGAAAATGTAAAGGATTATCTTAGACAACAGGAAATCATTAATAACTACCACGATGGGAAAACCAATCACCGTGGCATTGCCGAATGCTACCTAGCACTCTCCCGGAAATTCTATTGGCTAAAATGAAAGATCAAATCACGAAATTCATTAACGAATGCACTACTTGCGGTCAGGCTAAATATGACCGAAATCCGGTAAGACCTAAATTCAATATCGTACCCCCCGCGACTAAGCCTTTTGAGACAGTTCATATGGACCTATTTACAGTTCACAATGAAAAATACGTAACTTTCATGGATGTTTTCACCAAGTATGGTCAAGCATATCATTTACGAGACGGAACCGCAGTTAGTATTCTTCAAGCCCTTTTGAAATATTGCACGCATCATGGAGTTCCCATCACTATAATTACTGACAACGGAACTGAGTTCACTAACCAGCTCTTTGCCGAATTTGTCAGGTTCCACAAGATAAATCACCATAAAATTTTGGCTCATTCCCCAAATGATAACGGCATCATAGAACGTTACCATTCTACGCTCCTCGAACATCTCCGCATACTAAAATTAAAACAGAAGGATGAACCTATTATCAACCTTATGCCCTATGCTATCATAGCCTATAATAGTTCTATTCACAGCTTCACTAAGTGCAGACCATTCGACTTATTGACAGGTCATTTCGACCCCAGAAACCCTCTCGACACTGACATAACCGAACGACTCTTGCAACAGTATGTCCAAAACCATAAGATGCAAATGAAACAAGTTTATGATATAATTAATGATACATCCCTTTCAAATCGAACCTCCCTAATAGAGAGTAGGAATAAAGCCGCGAACCCGAACCAGAATATACCCCGCAGCAACAAGTATTTATAAAAAACCCCCTAGCAAGCCGACAGAAAACCGCCCCTCGTTATACCCAAGATACAGTACTAGCCGATCTCCCAATACACATTTATACCTCAAAAAAACGAGGACCCGTAGCTAAATCACGCATAAAACGCGTCCCTAAAGGAGATCATCCCTTGTTACAGAGTTCTTTTGCTGCTGACAATTCCCCTGATGCAGGGCTCGGAGATAAAACTTGAGAGCCTAGATGATGGACCCGGAGTTCTGCCCTACAAACTTGGACCCATGCGACTTACGACTCATTACCATACCTACCTGCAATATATACAACTTGACGAAATAAAAGATAAAATTAGTTTAACCTTTGGACAGCTACAGATATGCAAAGCTAGACTAGTTAACGACACGTACCTTTTATATGAAAATCAAATAATATATCTAGTAAATAAATTACAGAAAGTGGCAAGTCAGCTTGAAACCTTAGAACCGGCACGAGTTAAGAGAGGTCTCGTGAACGGACTGGGGACAGTAATTAAAAGCATCAGCGGAAACCTAGACCAGTCGGATGCCATTAACTATAATAACCTTATCAAAAACTTACAACTGAACCAGAATAAAATAGTTTCAGAGTTAAATAGTCACGTGAGCCTAAGCAAGGATTGGGCAAGTCGCCAAGGCAGTATATTAGACACCCTGGTGGAAAATCAAAAGAAAATTAACGCCACCTTAGAGGTAATTTTAGATAGTAATGCTTACAGAGAAAATAGTTTAATTAAATATGCAAAATTTGCCCAACTTTTAATAATTTTAAGCGAAAACGTGGAAGATTTGAGCCAGGAGCTTTTAAGAATAGAAAATAGTTTAGCATTTATCCGTAGTTCTAGTGCTCATCATTCTATGATAGAGATTAGCGTTCTAAGAAGCATGTTAGACAAGTTAAAATTATTATACGGTAGCGATAGAGTCCTAGACTTAGAGTTGCGAGAATATTATGGCATAATACGCCCGGGATCCTATTACACCGATAGCGAAATAGTAATTACATTTCAATTTCCTATAATAGCGTCGGAGGTTTTCGACCTATTTAGACTGTCCATTGTACCCAATCGAAACCAAGAAGTCCTCATCCCACCATATCCCTTCCTAGCAACACATGAGGATTCATTCATGTACATGGAGGCAGAATGCCCGAAGTTTAACCACCACTATGTCTGCGAGAAAGGAGCTAGCCTTCAACTTCGGACATCACCAGACTGCATCAACAGATTGATCAAGAATGAAGACACGGAAGGATCCTGCCATCCCGCTACAGTATCCCTGTCAAGGCCAGCCATGGAGGAACTGGATGGTCAACATTATATCATCTCACTTCCGCGACCAACGAAAATACAGTTATCCTGCAACAGAGAAGATTTCACTACACTACAAGGAAGCTATCTAGTTACTATCCCACTGAAATGTTATCTACGAACAGCGGAGTTTACAATCACCAACGACAAGGATGTAATAAAAGGACATCCTATAAAACTAGCCGACATCCCCCGCGAAGCTAACGATCAAGCTAATACGGTACGCCCTCACATCAGTCTGAAATCCATGGACCTCAAAGGACTACACGACGCCGAGAGTAACCTCATATTCGAGACTCCTCTCCAGTTGGATGCGAGTCCGTCAAACACGTTATACCACACAACTATACCGCTGTACGTCACCCTAATACTAGGTGCAGGCGCACTTACGTTCGCAATCTTAAGAAAATTCTACAGGCACCGTTCAACTGAAATCTCACCAAAAACAGAGCCAAGTAGCAGAACACTCAACGACGGAGCCTTAGTAAACTTAGAGACACACCGAACACAGGATAAACTCCCGTCGATATTTTCACTAAACGTGGGAAAATAATCGCCGATCTGTGGATGGAGGAATTACATATTGCACCATAAGGACAACCACCGAGTCAGCTGCGCACGTTCACCGACCTGCCGCACGAGGCGCAAGATCAGCATAACACGACTTTACCTAACTAATGCAATAGGCTAGTTTCCTACTAGTCAAATCAGCTTCTTTTTATGAACTGTCAAAACGATTTGTTAATATGGAATTACTATGAAATACTGAGGAGTGACGTCACGATCAATTCATTTACTTTATATCTTTCTCTGATTTATTAAATATAAATTATGTTTAAAAATAACTACTATCCATATTTTTCTTCTAATTATGTGGTGCTTTATTTCGTGCACTGCATAAAATATTTTATTTTAAGTATAGGAAACTAGCCTATTCTATTAGCACGCACTCTTGATTCAGACTTCGAACAATTGTCATCGCACTTAGGCTATAATTTTTGTATCTTTGATTTTAATTAAATTAGTAATAAAAGTTTTTGGTTTTTTTTCGGACCTCCGATTGTAGCTATCGTAATTGGCGACTAGGTCTAGATAAGAGTGTATAATTATGGGAATTTAATGATTTGTCAGAAAAAAAACTCAAGGCTTACCAAAGCCGGAACAACCAGATCGAGCGTTCTCTTCATCAAAGTCGTGAGAGAACCCTTCTCTGCTATCTTAGGTGCGGCGATTTCTAGAAGCTTCCCCCCGGAGTACGCTTGCGTCATTTTATTACACATGCCAATGCTGTATTTACGGTTGACGCTGATAACTTCTATACTGTGCCACTGGGGTCATACATAGTGAATGATCTGGGAATACTAGATCAGTTCTAGGATAATTCGAACTTACCAAAGCGGGTACAACAAGTTCGAGCGTCCTCTTCATCAAAGTGGGGTTCTCAGCTATCTTAGGCGCGGCGATTTCTAGAAGCTTCGCGGCGGAGTACGCTAGCGTCATTAGAGACATGCCGATGCTGTATTTCTGTTTGGCGCTGATGAGTTCGATGTGGGACGCCACTAGGGCTAATACAGCGCTCTCTAGCGGTATGATGTGTGATTGATATTGTTCCTGGGAAAAAATATAATTTTTAAATAAAAATCATAATTACGCTTTGATATAAAAGGCAACGGATAATTAGCTACATTTTGCTAGAAAATGACTCTTTTTTGCAACTTTTCGTAGGGCGTGAGATCGTCACTTTTTTAGTCAATGCCAATGATAGAGACATTGTGGTCACCATTAGTTCCATTCGGTCTTTTTTTGTCTAAGTTACGGTGTTAACTTACAAAAATATTATACAATACGAACTCTGCTGCTTAAAAAGTAGCATATTATTTTTTTTATTTGGAAAACAGTTGGTTGTTACGAGGGTTAAAACCCTTCGTATGTTGCCTGTCAATTTTTATAATTGAAAAAGTGACCTTGTCATTTAAAACAATATATTAAAATCCCCACGCACTGATCAGTGCTAAGACATACGAGGGGTTAAGGTTGAGAAATAATACGAAGTGTCTATTTGTCCGTCTTTCACGGAAAAACGGAGCGACGAATTTACGTGATTTTTCAAGTGGAAAAAAAATTAAAATGAAATATTTATTTTTCAAGTAGGCATATTACAATGCGCATATGAACGTCA